>NC_091433.1:119684963-119864934 GCF_964237555.1 Oryctolagus cuniculus | reverse complement strand
TGCAATATGTCAGACTTCTTTTAGGAAGAAACACAATGGAAATGATGTGGCAATCATGTTTAAGAATGTTTCAAAGAATTCTTAAATGACCTCTGTATGTGGCTGTGACAAAGGTGCAAGTAGTAGGTTAACAACTAAAAAAGAATAATCAGATAATATGTCTAATTAAGGACATACATATGTTTGAAGCTGTCCTAAAGCTGCTCCTGACGTCAAGGCTGAAATCAAAGGTAACTCCTGAGGCAGGCCCAGTTCTGAACTCGCTGCTTTTCCCAAGATACATGATAATTCTTGGTTTGGCAAAACAGAGACTGAGAAGAAAATTGGTGGATAGAAAGAGGAAGAAATCTAGCAAAAGAAACTTATAATACTGGAGGTCAAATAAGAGGGACATCTGAACTGTGAAAATAGCAGAATTTGAAGGAAAATAAATGAACCCAACACTTGGTAATGATAAATTTTATTATTATCTGGTTAAACTGGACAGGACAAGAGAATAAGCCATGTAAAAAAACACCTTAAAAAGCACAGCTAGCTTATATGTAATCCCAGCATCCAGGAAAAGTAAAAACTGGATTCCTGGAACCACTAGAGGAGAAAAGAACATAAAAATACAGGGGACTCTCTGATGGGATCCCTGGAGACCTCTACCCTGCAAATGTGCTTAAATCAGAAGTGAATGAGCCTTACAAAGACCACATATGGATCTGAAGTCTGCCCGGTCTCTGCTTTGACTTCATGTGTTGCCTTTTGACCTATAGAAGAAAACAAATAAAAACTCCCCTATTTGCATACCAAAGTATTGTGCATAATATAGTACAATCATTTCGAATGCATTTTAAAAAAAAAACAGGAAACAGGAAGAATATACAATGAACAAATACAGGAGATGAAGAACCACTTGGAATTTAGATATTGAAATTATCAGATTCAATCTTAACTGTAATTAATAATTAGAACACATACATGAAGAAGAATTTAAGCAGAGTCCTGTATAAAGAATTAGGGGAAGGTATTTGCCTGGCATTTGAGGTATCAGTTAGGAAGCCTGTGCCCGATATTCAGTACCTGGATTTGGTGCCCAGCTCTACCTCCTGGCTCCCATTTCCGGCTAATGCAGACATTGGGAAGCAGTGGTGATGACTCAAGTACTTGGATTCCTGTCGTTCATGTGATCTGTGTGGGAGACCCTCATTGAGTTCCTGGCTCCTGTGTTTAGCCCCAGCCCTGTTTCAGCACATGTGCACTCTCTCTTACATTCCCCTCAACAGTGTCAAAGGATTCTAATTTCTCCACATATTCACAAAAGCTTATCTTCCACTTTGCTTTTATTTCCCTTTTTTTAATAATAGCTGTCTTTAACAGGTGTGAGTTGATATTCCATTATTATTTTTATTTGCATTTCACCAATGATTTTTAATATTTCGCATCTGCTGATCATTTGTATGTCTTTAGAGGAATGGCTATTCAACACCTTTGCCCATTTTTAGATTAGGTAACTTGTTTTTATTACTATTGAACTATAAGGTTTTCTGAATGTATTTTGGATATTAACCTTTATATGATATGATTTGCAAACATTTTCTCCCATTCCATGCTTTGCTTTATCATTTTGTTGATTGATGTACTGATACATTTTAGTTTGTTTGATACAATTCCACTTCTTTATTTTTTGTGTTTTTTGCTTATACTTTTGATAGCATAGCCAGAAAATCACTGCCATAACAAATGTCAAAAATCTTTCCTCTGTGTTTTCTTCTAGGAGATTTCAGGTTTATTTTCATTCCTTTACTCCACTTTGAATCTATTTTTTAGATGTTAAGATAAAGATCCAGTTTCACTGGGATTTTTTTTTTGTTTTTGTATATGAATATCAATTTTTCCCTTTATTATTTGTTGAAAAGACAACCATTCCCAAGAATGTATTCTTGTAACCTTTTTTGAAGATTATTTGATGATATTTACATGGAATTTTGTAAGATTCTCTATATTCTATTCCACTGGTTTAAATGTCTGCCTTAATGCTGGTATAATTACTGAAAATTTGTAATGTATATTTGACTAAATACCTTTCATAATAGCCAAGTTATGTAAACAACCAAAAGTGACCATCACTGTGTGGTGAGTGTGGTATCAAAGTAAAGTATTTTAGTATGAATCACCAATGAGGTCATTCCCAGAGCACCCTCTACCCAGACCAGGGCCTGATTACCATCAATACCAATGTTTGTATTTTTTATTCTTCTCATTTATGTCTGAGGAGGAAAATTCATTACATTTGGAGACATAGATCCACCTGGAGGTGTGCTAGAAGTTGTGGAGACTCTCTCTAACAAATATGCACATAAATACATAATTTGACATAAAAATTATGGATTATGAAATCCATATGAGCCCTGTATATGTAGTCAAATGTTATTAGTAATGTTGTAAGATAGTTTTGCTTTCTTTGTTTTTTTTTTTTTTTTTTTTTGAGTGTTCCAGCAATACTTAGTAAGCTTAGGAAACCATAAAACCAGGTATCACAAATAGGGATTATTATGATTTAATAAAGAAGATAGATTGCAGCAGTTAAAGCTAGTGATAGAGGAACTGAGCTTTGATAATTTGTTAATGTGGCCCAGGTAATAAATGGTTAGAGCATTAAGAGGCAAAGTAGTGGTGAGAAACTGATAGATTTTATGGATGTATTTAAGGATCATTAGGTTGTGTTGGAAAATTGGCCAGCAGGGTGGGGTGAGTTCATACTCCAAAACCGCAAACAGGCTTTTGTAAAGAAACACTTTCTAAACAAAACTTTTTTAAAGCGATTATCTTTATCAAAATACCCTAAATGTGTATTTTGATATTGTGTAATCTTTAAGAAAGCATCGGTGTATTCCTCTACATTTAAGAAGGGTCTCAACAGAATCCGTTTCCCCTAGTATATTAAGACTTGTTTGCAATCATCTAGAGGTTTCAGTAAAAATTACTTTTTTCAAATATCTTAATATTTATCTATGTATTGTATACCTTCTTACTTGTCATCATCTATGTAGTAAGAATATAGGTCATTTATTTTATGATTTCTGATTTTAGTTGCCTCGACTCCACAAGTTTACCAAGCAAACATGTATATGTACATGTATATGCATATGTACAACTGCAGTCAGTTGGACTGTTTGCTTTAATTAAAAAAATGCACTTAATGCAATATGATGTCACACCAGATGTAGAACTTCAAGTGTTCAAGGTGATATTTTGAATCACTAAGTCAGCATTTGATTTGCTTAATTCACCACCAAGTACAAACATAATTTTATGGCTGGCTCATCTAACATTACTCAAATGCGCCTTCAAAACTTACCTCTTAAGTTTAAAAATGAATTCAAAATCATCTGACTCTGCTTCTCCGTGCCTGGTGACAAAATTGATGGCTCATAGCCACCATTCCTTTAAATGTTATCCTTCCTTGTTTTCTGATACACCACTTCCCCTTATGGTTTTCCTACCTGTTTCATAATCCCCATTATTTTGTTTATATTCCCTTCTTTCTCTCTGTCTGCTGCTTAAAAGTTATAGCTTGCTAACCTGCAAATTGAGGTTTTGCTCCTCTGTAATTAAACTGCCTCCATGGTCACAGTGTCAATTGGAGGTCTTCTGTCTATATGAGGTAAGTTAATAATTTTCATGGTGTCAGCTATAAAATTGAAGCCCAATATTACATGCTGTCATGGTACCTGATAAAATCAGGAGGGCCTGAATTTGTCTAACTTTAAATTTCCCTGGCAGATAATGTCATCTACTCAAACAGCCATCCTTGTCTATAGGACCAGGCATAATTCTTGACTATCCTTGAATAGTGAGTTCAGGTCCCGGTCAGCACATGGAATTATTCAAACACACTTATCACATTCTTCCATGGCAAGCCAAGGATCTACATCCTCTTGCTGCTACAAAGTAGTAAAAAAAACCTGTCTTATACAGCCTCTGAAAGTGTACCCTGTCTCTGAGTTCAACAAGCATGTGACTGTGCATTGCTTGCTGAGTCATCTTTTCTTGGGAAGTGAGTCTATGTGAGTAATAAACCATTCTTATCTTTTCATTGTCCAATGTTCTATGATGGTCCACTCCCATAGCCCTGAAATGGGACTTCCTCCTTCACCAATGTGGTAAATAAGAATGTCAAAGCACTATTCTAAACATTTTCGTATTGTAATTGAAAATCAGTTTTCCCAAATGCATGGTTGGATGCAACTGTTAGAAGAGTTTTAATTTTTTTTTTTTAATTTTTTTTTTTTTTTAATTTTTTTGACAGGCAGAGTGGACAGTCAGAGAGAGAGAGACAGAGAGAGAAAGGTCTTCCTTTGCCGTTGGTTCACCCTCCAATGGCCGCCGCTGCAGCCGGCGCACCGCGCTGATCCGATGGCAGGAGCCAGGATCCAGGTGCTTTTCCTGGTCTCCCATGGGGTGCAGGGCCCAAGCACCTGGGCCATCCTCCACTGCACTCCCTGGCCATAGCAGAGAGCTGGCCTGGAAGAGGGGCAACCGGGACAGAATCCGGCACCCCGACCGGGACTAGAACCCGGTGTGCCGGCGCCGCAAGGTGGAGGATTAGCCTATTGAGCCACGGCGCCGGCTCAGAAGAGTTTTAATTTTAACTGTGTAAATAATGAACTGAATAACCTTTCCCTCATTATTTACTTTTGTTTTCCCTTAGCAAATCTATTTCATTTTCAATCAGAATAACAAAGAAAAATGAACATTTCTATGAAATTTTAAGAGTTTGCAAAGTTCTTAGGTATGTATAATTTCTTAGAATTTTTGTAAGAACTCTCTAAAGTAGCTTCTATTATCCTCAGTTTTGTCAACCAGTTGTATTTATTTTTTGAAAGGTAGAAAGGCAGGGCAAAAGAGAAAGAGGGAGAGAGAGAGAGAGAGAGGCACTGAGTATGAGAGCACATCAACCTACTGGTTGTTGGGAACATCTACTGTCACGCTGCTCGACAGCAGCAAGTGAGACGTGTTACTTATCAGTCACAGGGAAGAAAGGAACACCAGGACACAAGACTTTCTTTCCAGTGAGAGATTTTATTGCTTACACACCAGGGTTTTTTTAATCACAGTACTCGTCAGCATGCTCATTGAGGTCAATACACTTATCAGTATCAATATACTTATCAATCTATACTATTTAATACATTTATCAATAAACTTAACATCACTACTTAATCATAACAGCTACTTAACTTAGCTACTTAGCTTAACTAACTACTTAGCTTAACTACTTAGTTTAACATAACTACTTATCTTCTACTTAACTTACTATAATACTTAACTATCAGAGTAACACTATTTCCTTAATGACTAGAGGACTACTGGCATCAATACCATTAATATCAATATCAGTAATACTACTTGAACTTATTCATTAATCCACAGATCACAGTACACAGTGTTAAAGTAATTTTGAGGCTATCCAATTATAATAGTATATGTACATCAAGGTCTCCAGCATTATTTGCAGATACCTTGCATAAGGTCAAAGCATAGTTATATTATATTACACATGACTAACATAATTTGTAAAAGCCGTGTTTTCAAGGCTCGTATCACGGTCATGAGAAAGTGTGTCAGTGTTCAAGGTCTAGAGCTCCATGTCTCGGCAGAGACGGATCTCGGATCAGTCACTTACAGGCAGGAAGTCCTGGGAAGGCTGTCACTCTGGGCAGTAGGCTCAAAGTTACCAGGCGGACAGCCAGGCGAGAAGTTGGAGAGGTCCCCTGCTGAGAGGCCTGGTCTGGCTTGGCTTTGTGGTCAGGTCTGGCAGCAGGCTGATAAGGACTCCAGGCAGGGCGGTGAGGTGGCATCTCGGCTGGTCAGGCACGGTGGCAGGGCAGCAACGCATTAGCTCTGTTGGCCTCTTGATCCCGTCGTGACCTTGTGCCACGTAGCAAAAGCTAGCGGGCTGGCTCTTCGACTCCAAGTGCGAGGAGATCCAGAGGTTTGCTCACACTGGGCCCACACACACACACACACACACTCACACAGACAGTGGGGTATTACAGCTCAGGGACAGCTCTGCAGGTTGGCTTGTGCCACTACCTGCTCCATGCAGAGTAGTGGGCTGCCTCTTCAGCTCCAGATGTGTGGAGATGCAGAGGTTCACACACACCGGGCCATGATCCCTGAGAAGATGGGGAGCGGTACAAGGGCTCCCTTTTTATCCTCATTTTCTGGCAGTCCTCCAGCTTGCCAGCCTCCAACTTGTTGTCCAATCAATGCTGTTTCCTCCTTGCTTGCAGCTGAACAGTCCAGTCAATACTGTTCCCGCCTTACTTATCTTTGAACAGTCCAGTCAGCGTGGGTAGGAGGGTATTGTCCACAGCACACTGTTATCTGACTGACCAGAGATGTCTGCTTGGTATGATTAGGAGTGTCTCCCTAACAGCCATTAGGTATTGCCTCAGCTCCTGATTTATTATTAAAAACTCCACTTTACTTTTATTTTGTGGCTGGTGGTAACTTTTTAACTCAATGTTTTTACTGTGGAGTTTCCAGTTCATCTCCTTTCCAGGTAAGCGGTGATCCGTGACTCTTTTTGAGATTCCTGTGGGATTCTCCACACTGGTACACTGGTTCAGTCCTTAAACTGCACAACAATGGAGCTGGTACAGGCCAAAACTAGGAGCCCAAAACCAATCAATGTGCTCTATGTAGGTGTCAGAGCCATCACATACTGCCTCCCAGTGTTAGCTGGAAACTGGAATCAGAAGTAGAGCCAAAACTGTAACAGTCACTTTAATACGGGATGGGATAATCCAAAATGACATCTTAACCATTGTGTCGAATGTCCACACTAAGCTTGTATTTCTTGACTCCATATAAGTTGTCTTTCAACCTTGTTTCACTATCACTGTTAGAGAAGCATGCCAAGGAAGAGGCATGTTATCTAAATTTTTACCCATCTTCCACTCCAAAGAAACTTTACCAGTAAAAAATTATATGTATATATGTATATGTATATACACACACATATATATACACTTGAAAATCTACCTAAATTTTGCCAAGGTGAGCTGGAGTCCCTAAACTCGAGTGTTACCTTATTTTTTTTTTACCATAATTTCAAATCAAAACAAATTCTTAGCTTGTCAGATGCCAATCAGAATAAATTATATGAGGTACGACTAAAATTTCCCCAAATGGCACAAATTCCAATATTCTACCAAGGAGAAGGAAGACACTTTAGAAATAGCTAAAATATAGGGCAATGAGTCATACTGTCATCCAGCACCAAGACGTTCATCCTTCTTTTAGTAAAAGGTTTCTTGTCTTAAAGCAACTCTTTTTTTTTTTTTTTTTTTTTTTTTTGACAGGCAGAGTTAGGCAGTGAGAGAGAGACAGAGAGAAAGGTCTTCCTTCCGTTGGTTCACCCCCAAATGGCCGCTATGGCCGGCATAGCCGATCCGAAGCCAGGAGCCAGGTGCTTCCTCCCAGTCTCCCATGTGGGTGCAGGGCCCAAGCACTTGGGCCATCCTCCACTGCCTTCCCGGGCCACAACAGACAGCTGGACTGGAAGAGGAGCAACTGGGACAGAATCTGGCACCCCAACCGGGACTAGAACCCGGGTGCCGGCTCCATAGGCGGAGGATTAGCCTAGTGAGCCGCAGCGCCGGCTTTAAAGCAACTCTTAATGCTGATGAGATGAATACATGTGTTGTCCCAGAAGGCACCTTACCCAGTGTAGCATCAGATCCGAGAGGCTCTAGGACACAAGAAATTCAGACATCTATGTGGCATTAGCTGTAATCATATGAAACCTGAGTTGATAATCTCTTTGATGCAAGGTAAACTCTATCAGTGGGAAGCTTCATTCTTGGACCCACAACTAATGAGGACCTACATAAAAATTAAAAGACTCAATCAACATACTAGGTTGACATTGGCCTGCCAGGGAAAGAGAAGCAATAAGCAAGGGTGAGCTGGTGACACAATGGCAGGAATCACATGTAGCAACTTTCTATTTATGTTCAAGCCACAACCTCATCTTACCCTATGTACATTTTCATCTGGGTGCTCAGATATGTCATTTGTGATATCCTTTATAATAAAGATAAATGTAAATGTTTTCTTTAGTTCTGGAAGCCAGTTTAGTAATACTTTGAACAAAAGAAGAACATCACGGGAAAACTCCATTTTGTAAGCAAGCTGGATAGACATTGTGAGTACAATGAGAACTTTGTACTTGGAACTAGCATTTGAAATAGTGGGCAGTCCGTAGACTGACTACTTTATCTATGGAGTCTGTGCTCCTTCAGGTTACTGTCAGAACTGAACTGAATTATAAGGTACCCAGCTGACATTGAACAATTGATCGGTATAGGAAAAAACTCCACACAGGTGGTGTCAGAAATGAATTTCTTAGTATACACTTAGTACATCACTTCTGAGTGAAATATCTATTCAGATACAGTCATCTTCCAAATTGTATTGATTCAACTAACTGTAGAGCAAAATAGCTTTTAAAAAATCCCACTGTGGGCCTGCCTTGTGGTATGTGGGCAAAGCTGCCACCTGTGATGCTGGCATCCCATATGGGCCCCTGTTTGTATCCCAGCTAATCCAGGTCCCTGTTAATGGCCTATGAAAAGTAATAAATGATGGCCCAACTGCTTGTGCTTTTGCCACCCACATGAGAGACCTTGAAGAAGCTCCTGGCTCCTGGTTTGCCCCTGGCCCAACACTGGCTGTTGCAGCTATCTGGGGAGTGAATCAGTGGATAGAAGACCTCTGACTCTCTGTTTTTCCTCTCTCTGTAACTGACTTTATAATTAATTAATTAAAAAATAAAAAATGTTGTATCTGTAGTGAACTTGTGTATTTGTTTTTTTGTCATTATTTCCTAAACAATATAATGTAACAACTATTGATGTATTGTTGTACCATTTACATTGTACTATGTACTATAAATAATCTAGAGATGTTTTAAAGTATACAGGAAAATATGCAAAAATTAACTGAAAATATTATACTATTTTACATAAGGAACTAGAGCATTCCTGGATTTTGGTATCTGGATGGGTCCTGGAACCAATCTCATGTGGGCTGACACTGAGAGATAAGTAACACATAACACTCAACATTTCTGAGTGAAGTGGAATTACAAGATAATGTACATTTTCTGCAAGCTCTTTGAAGATCGATCTCTCATCTATACGATTATGTGTATATATGCATATGCAGTATATTTCTATAGGTACAGTGTTTATATACATAGGCACCACTTACAGCATGTCATGGTTGACATTATAAAATATTTATGTATATATAGGCATGAATATACATGCACATAAGGGTACTTGGAAAGTTTTTAGAAAAATGGACTTAAATATATATATTTTAATGCAAATAATTTTAATATATGAATAATTTTTCATGCATTCTCATGAACTTTTTGAAGATCCCTTATGCACATGAATCTCAAATTTTTTGAATCAAAATAAACACCTTAGTTCCATTTTTCTATAGACTTTCAGAGGAAATTGTGTGTATATGTGTGTGTGTGCACATATGTATAGGAAGAGGGGAAATAATAGGTCCCATAGAGCAGATAGAAAAAGTAATGCAGAATCTCAATACAATAATGTATTGAATTGAGTTATTAATAGTTTGCTTCTGTTTCAAAGATGTTCTTCAGCCTGCACTTTGCTTGATAACATTTGAATTTTATTGAAATTCTCCAGAGAATACTTTTGATCAATTTTCTTAGAAACGAATTGAGTTTGTCCTTTTACAACTAGCCTCTTCATTCTTTGCTTGTAGGCACATAATTTTTTCTCACTATATTCTCCAAGTGTGTGAGATAAAATCTTTTTCTTCCAAATCAGCATTTTCAACAAAAAGCTACAGCAGGCTTTCACTGCATCTCTCAAGGTTAGCTGTCCATAATTTGCTGATTGGAAAATGTGTTACCTCCCCGTTTTGAAAAAGTATTTAGGTAGTGCATAATATACTTTATCTTCCATGTTGTAGAACAAAAGAAGCGATCTGAAACAAAATGAAGCTCTTATAATCAGAAAAATTTAGCAAATTACTGTATTTCCAGGTGAGATTTACACACATGAAATTTGGCTGTAAGTATACTAGAAAGAGTCTTATGTCAGTCACATAGAAATTAAGCCAGAGATGTTTCTTAGAAAAATATTATTTTACATTATCACTAGTATCAGTTCTGAAAACTGCCTCAGCATGACTTTCTAATCTTATTTTGAGAGTAAAGTCATTTGTGCACTTAACAAGTGTTTATGAAGCCCATTCCATATGCCAAATTATATTATCGAGACCAATGCATATAACTATGAACATAATACACACAGCAGGCAAATCCTGGCCTTCATGGAAAGTAAAAACAAATAAATCATTTTAAGAAAAGATAGATGTCCATTTCACTTCAACAAGTTTCCCCTTTGGTGCTCAGTTAGTTGTCGCCGATCAGGGAGAACATATATTTGTCCCTTTGGGACTGGCTTAATTCACTCAGCATGATGTTTTCCAAATGGACACTATGAGAAACAGTGACTTGATCAGCTCTTGTCCTGACAGTTGATGTACAATGTAATACTTTATCCATTTTAGTATTTTTTTTTGTTCTAGTACCGTTGGTTGAACTCTGTAATTAACACACAATTATTCTTAGGTGTTTATATTTTAACTGAAAGTGATCCCTGTTAGGAATTTGGAAAACATTTTGCTGAGTGAAATAAGCCAATCCCAAAGGGACAAATACCACTTGTTCTCCTTGATAGGTGACAACTAACTGAGCACCAAAAAGGAAACCTGTTAAAGTGAAATGAACACTATGAGAAACGGTGACTTGATCAGCCCTTGCCCTGACTGTTGATGAACAAATTAATATGTTATCCCTCTTAGTATTTTTTTTTGTTTGTTCTACTTAATACTTTTGGTTGAATACTGTAATCAATACACAGTTATTCTTAAGTGCTGAAACTTAACTGAAAAGTGATCCCTGTTAAATATAAGAGTGGGAATAAGAGAGGGAAGAGATGTGCAATTTGGGACATGCTCAAGCTGACTTACCTCAAACGGTAGAGTTAGAAACATACCAGGGAATTCCAATTCAATCCCATCAAGGTGGCATGTACCAATGCCATCTCACTAGTCCCAGTGATCAATTTCTGTTCACAGTTGATCATAATGATAGGACTAAGAGCCAAAGGGATCACAGAAACAAGACTAGTGTCTGCAAATACTAGCTGATAGAATCAAAAAGGGAGAGAACGATCCAACATGGGAAGTGAGATACACAGCAGACCCATAGAATGGCAGATGTCCTAAACAGCACTCTGGCCTCAAAATCATCCCTTAAGGCATGCGGATCCAGCTGAAAAGCCCATGAGAGTATTTCAGGCATGAAAGCCAAGCCAATGTGGGAAAAAAAAAAAAAAAAAACTAAATGAAATATCTCCACGAGTGAGATCCCAGTGGAAAGAACGGGTCATCAAAGAAGGAGGTACCTTTCTCTGAAGGGAGGAGAGAACTTCCACTTTGACCCTGGCCTTGTCTAAATATGATCAGAGTCGGTGAACTCAGGGGGCTTCCATAATCTTGGCAGCTCATGACAAGAGTCTAGGGTGATTACTGATGCCATAAACAAGAGTGTCAATTTGTTAAGTCAACAACATGAGTCACTGTGCACTTACTCCTCATGTAGGATCTTTGTCCTTAGTGTGCTGTACATTGAGATTTAATGCTATAACTAGTACTCAAACAGTATTTTTCACTTTATGTTTCTGTGTGGGAGCAAACTGTTGAAATTTTTACTTAATGTATGCTAAACTGATCTTCTGTATATAAAGAGAATCGAAAATGAATCTTGATGTAAATGGAAGGGGAGAGGGAGTGGGAAAGGGGAGGGTTGCAGGTGGGAGGGACGTTATGGGGGGGAAGCCATTGTAATCCATAAGCTGTACTTTGGAAATTTATATTCATTAAATAAAAGTTAAAATTAAAAAAAAAAAGATAGATGTTAGTATTTAGTTTAAAAGTTTTATTCAAGAATTTGTAATTCACTCTAAAATCAGATGTTTCAAACTTGTGAGTAAATTCCCCCACTACATTTATTGCTAAGGCCAGATCAAGTCCACTTACATACACAGAGAGCAGAAAATTCTTCGAAAACTAATTAAGAAAATGAAACACATTTTATGGTATCCAAACCAAAACCATGCCTTTTAATGGTATTTATTAATTTTTATTATTATTGGCAACTCTCTCTTGTCATTGATGTCTCTCAGAAAACATCCAACAATAATCAAGAATAGTTTGCATTCATTTTTTATCCCAATTTGGCAATGCATAACTATCTTGTGGGATGGTTACCTTAGAAATACAATTTTGTATTGTCACATAGTTGCAACAGCCTAATGTACCAAATCACATGAAACTAGAGGATAAGGAACAAGAACTGGATCACAAAGACTGAAAGAGATCTGGATGGCTAGACATAGCAGGAAGCTACATACTGAATATCCTGCCACCCAATTGTGGCTTAAATGTCAAAGAAGGGTTGGTATTTAAATATTGTTCATGCTTATTTCTTGGGTTGGTAAAGAGAATTTAGTAGACAACAAGGCAAAGCCAAATATCTAATTTTAAAATGAAATGCAGTAAGTCTGAAGAGCAAGCAATAAGAAATATTTTTCACAATATGGATTGGCTTTAATAGAGCATGTGAGGGTCGAATCCCACCTCCACTTCTGATCTAGCTTCCCGCTAATTTATCTGGGTAGCAGCAGATTAAGGGCCAATACTTGGGTTTCTGCCAATCACATGCGAGACCTGGATGGAGTTCCTAGCTCCTGGTTTAGGCCTGACCCAGCCCTGGCTTTTGCAAGGATTTGGTGAATGAACCAAAAAATGGAATGTTCTCTCTTCCTCTCTCTCTCTGTCACTCTGCCTTCCAAATAAATAAATACTTTGAAAGAAAGTCATATTTTCCAAATTAGCAATATGTTCTAAAACATTTAATAGTTCAATTTTGAGAGACATTTAATGCTAAATGAGTTTCCAGAAGCATAAAGTTTGCATTTCCTATAGGTACCGCCTTTTTGACACCAACCTAATTACAAGGCTCTCTAGGCCTTGCCTCTCAACCCTCCTACCCTCTCTTTTATGAAACTGCCCTGTATCTGACCTCCTGAAGAAGGAGATATAGAAAAGTTGTGAGGACTTTAATTCTGTCCTATCAGGGACAGGAATCATGAACAAAGTAGATTCAGTGGCCCGCATCTCCATCATCTACCCTCACCTGCCAGCACAAATCTAATAAATTTTATTCATCTGTGAGTTGTTTCTTCATACTGCAGTGCTGGCCTATGGCCTTTCAGACCAAATGGAAGGCCTTGGAGTTCTGAATCTGCAGGAGTGTAAAGGGGAGCAGGGAGGGTGAGAGTGTGATTGAACCTCCCACCACAGTGAAGCAGCACTTGATTAGTTTTTCTCTTGGATAGAGGAAGTATTTGGAGAGCAATTATTCGCATTGTGGGGATTAAGGAACAGTTGTACTTCTACACTGAGCCAGTATGGCTACCAGGGCTCACCATATTTTCTTGTTTAGAGTCCCGAATCTTTCCTTCAGTAGTCCAAGTTGACAACCTCTTGTACTATACAGTAAGTTAAGAAGAGAAAAATTCCAGCTGAAAATAGATGGTCTTTTCTTTCTTTAAGGAACTGCTTCCTCTTCCTGACTCCATTGGGTTCTCCTGGGTTCACGCAATGCATTGCCAACCTTGTCACAACTAGCATAAGCCAGGCCAGTCACTGAACTTCCTTGATATCTGGTCAACATATGCTATATGACAAAATCACTTTTCTTCATCTGTCATCATAGAAGCTTAGAACTATCTGAGGCTATGCCCACAAATGAAGGGACATTCATACAGCATGGGAAAATTAATTGAGCTAAAAAATTAAAGAGTATCAGTAATCTCTGGAAATGTGGAAACCATTCTAAAAGCTATTGCACTTTATTGTGTTTTTCCCTTCACTAAAGTAGTTCAGTTTTGAATTACCTGTTTTACCATTCTCAAGAAATATTTTACATAATGTATTCAACTGAATTCTAGAAGACTTAATTTGGAATATGCAAGTCCATTCTACAGAGCCTAGGATTTTTGGTGTGTAAAGGTGCAAATTATCGAGTAGTTAGAGAACTAGGTTAAGGGAGTGATCACAGGCACATTCTCTATTATAAAACATATGCATCTTCAAGGGTCACCCAGAAGCTTTTGAGTAGGAGTGTATTATCTAATAAGGAGTTGTACAGTTATACACCATAGACAACAGGGGTGATGCATTTTGACAACAGGTCAGCAACCAAATATGTATGATCCTGAAGTCTTCCATGTCTGACCACCCTTGTTTATGCGATGCGTGCTTGTCTCACTATTACCACTGCTCCCAATCTGCCCACATTGAAACTGACTATTTCATAAAGAAGATCAGTGACAAAATCCTGATTTGCTGATTGCATGCAGATGCAGATTAATAAATACAGGCATAAAATAAACATGAGAAAATCTGAGCAAAATCTTTCCTACTAACAATTTTAACATTAATGTTAAATCTAATGTCATAGGCTTGCCATATAAGATTTATAGTCAGGTTTATATGATTGTTATAGTATTACATATGAAAAGCTGTACTTGACATGTAGTTCTTGATGCTCATTTTAACATGAATTTGTAATGTGATTTTACTAATTTGGGAAGGATGTTATAAGGATTTGAATTAAAAAAAGAAGTCATTATAGTTTCTTCAACAAGAACATTATTATTACAACTTGATATATATGAAACTCCCAACTGAAATTACTTTATATTTTATAAAATATCATTATGACATTTATAAAAGTTGGATTTCCTTTTTTATTTTTATACTTTAAATAGACATTGATTTATGAAAGGCTTTTTCTTTAACAATTTTCTTCTGTCCCAAGTGATATTTAGGTGGAAATTTTATATATACATATATATAGATAGATAGATACATACATACACACACATATGTATTATTTTAAGCTTAGCATCCTCCCTTTATCAAAGAACAGAAAATACAGATATAGACACAGATGCATCCTCCACTGGTGAAAAAAAAGTCTGTATCTTTAACATTCCTAACACTGGCATCTCTAAAATAGAATTTATGAAATGAATAATGCCTGTTTTTATTCATGTTGGGAAAACTGATAGGCAATGTAATCTTTTGAATTAAAGGTTTTCTTCAAATATATCACAGAGGTTAAATGCCTCGTGACACACAGGAATTCATATTCATCAAGATACCTAAACCTCAGGCTCACAATAGAATTATGGACCTTCTGAAACATTTCTGTGTTGCACTGAGGAAAAGAGCGCTTCATTAGATTCAAAGCAGAGACAGAAACAAAAGTAAAGCATTAGGTTCAAATTTTATAGCTTTCAAAATATTTTTTAAAAAAATCTTGAATTCATTCAATTTTTTTTTTATTAAATCACACTTTGCATAAATTAGAGTGCCTCAATTATATAGTTTTCTGAGTTTTAAAAGATCACTGGGTTAGGTATTTGTCATAGCCATTAAAATGCCTCTTGGGATTCCTGCAACCCACATCAGAGTGTCTGGATTCCTGTCCAAGCTCCATTCCTGATTTCAGCGTCCTGCTCTTGTGCACCTTGGGAGACAGAGCGCGCTGATCTGCCACCTATGGGGGAGACCTAGATTGAATTTCCTAGCTCTTAGCTGAAGCCTGGTCCAGTCTGGGCTGTTGCAGAATTTTGGGGAGTGAACCAGCGGATGGGAGGTCTTTGTTCTCTTTCTGCTTTTCAAATTGAAAATAGAAGTTAATAAAAGTTAAGGTAGTACATCTGTGTAACCATTGCCCAGATAAAAGCACTAAGTAATCATAAACTCAGAAGGCCTTTTAGTCTTTGTTTCCAAGCACTATACCTCTCCATTCAAGAGCACACTTATTTCTAACAGTTTAGATTGCTATCACTTCCTTTTGAATTCCAGATACATAGAATGCCTTCTTTTGGGCTAGATTCTTTCATTTAGCGTTAGTTTTATAAAATTGATCTATGTTGTAATGGATTCAAATGTCAATGCAGAGGATGTTGAGAAATCCAATTATGTATGAGTCCATTGAGTTATTTACTTATTTGTCCATCATACTTCTGATGTACTAATGAGTAGTTTTCAGGTTAGGAGTATTATGAGTGCAATTGTTATGACATTTTAATACATGTATTTTGATAGCCATATATGCACATTTCTGTTGGATATGTATTTAGGAATGGAACTGAGGGTCATTCAAAACTTATTTATTGAGGAATTATATGTAACAGGCACATTTTTAAAAAGATTTATATATTTTTTATTTGAAAATCAGAGTTGCACATACATATGCAGCAGAGCAAAGGGGGAGGAATCGAGGGAGGGAGGGACAGAGAGAGAGAGAGAGAGAGGGAGAGATCATCCATCCACTGGTAAATTCTCCAGAAGGCTGCAATGGCTATGGCTAGGCCAAGCTGAAGCCAGGAGCCAGGAGCTTCCTCCAGGTCTCCCAAGCAGGTGTGAGGGTCCAAGAATTGACCCATCCTGCACTGCTTTTCCTAGGCCATTAGCCTGGGAGCTGGATCAGAAGCTGAGCATCTGGGGCACTAATCAGTGTCCATATGGGATGCTGACATCTCTGGCAGTGGCCCTACCCATTATACTATATATATATATATAAAAATATATATATAAATATATAAATATATACTGAGCCCCAACAGGCACCTGTTTTAGGGACCCAGTACTTCAACAATACTTAATGATCAAATTACATGTAGTCTGTATTCTAATGAAAATATACAAGCAATAAAAAAAGATAAATGAGTGTAATAATTAGTATAATAGTTATAGAAATCTACATTTTGTAAATGTTCTAGATAGAATAAATTAGGGAATATTGGGTTTTGTTAGAGTGTTTGCAAACTAGATGGTGTTTCATTGGAATAGTGGTTTCTAAGCACTAAACAATGAGATTGAACCATCAAATGATGTAGAGACAGGATTATCCTGGACAGGAGAAATCCCCATTCCAAAAGCACCGAGGAAGGGGGAAATTCGTGCAAGCCTAGAATAGTAATAAAATGAAGGTGGTCAAGACAGAAGAAACCAGGAATGAGTCTCAGATTAGAGCAGAGGTATCACTGGCCAAGGGTGTTGCCTCAAGATCAGTGTACTTGACCTGGTGTCATAGCCACATTAAGTCATGTTTTGCTCATCTTCCTTTTTCCTTATATACAAACATCTGAATAATATAACAGAGGATATTATTATGGGAAGAACCATTGGGAAATCTTAGTTTCATTGATATTTGACTTATTTCAATTGTTGGTATTGTTATTGCTCTTGTTTTTGCAATGGTGTGTATGTATGTGTGTGTGTGTGTGTATGTATGTAAAGAACAATTCACAACCTCTAGATAAAGGGCATTTTATGTTTTAGAATGCTTACATATTGTCTGAAATGAGATAGGGATATGAGATAATGAATTAAAATATTTCAGTCAGTTCTGTATTATTTCAAAGGACCATCATCAAGTTACCCATACAATATGCCCCTATTCATTGGCAGTTACAGGTCTTACAAAATTAGGAGAGGATTCTTTCATTATCTTGCATAAATTCAGCAGGAATGTAATGTTCTATCTTGATATATGCTGGGATTCCACCTCATTAGCTATCTTCCTTAGATATACTTGGAATTAATGATTTATATAACAAATACCCTATCTATGCTTTCTGTTTCTCTCCACCATTCTCTATTTTCTAACTCATTTTTTCTGTGAAAATCTATAATCTATTAAGACCCAGGCATCCATTATTCTAAATATGGGGGAATACAACAATTAATATTTACAAAATGATCTCCTTCTATGGAATTTACAAATAGGAGAGAACCAACAACTCAAATGCAATTGAAACAAGAAATATAGTAAGTAAGAAATATAACTTCAGATGAGCTATACTAGAGTTATGGGGTTGGGAGTTGTTCCATTATCAAAACAGGTTAGAGGTTGTACAAGGAGTGACAAGAGGAAGACAACTAACTGAAACTCAGATGCAAATCAAGTAAGTAATTTCTTATGTAGGAATAAGTCTGGAAAGTTATAAAAATCTCTGAACAAGATGAATATATAGAAAAATTGCAGACATATAGATGTGATACAAAAGGCATTCCAGGGAACTATACAGCTTTTGGTTGTGTCTATGTCATTCTAGGTTCAAATCTCTATTAGTCTATTCTAGAATACTGAATTGAGTAATACAGTATCAAAGATGCCTTTATTAAAATTAAATTTTCCATGAATTTTTTAAAGATTTACTTATTCAAAAGATAGAGTTATAGAGAGGCAGAGGCAGAGGCAGAGACAGAGTAGAGGCAGAATGAGAGATCTTCCATCTGCAATTTCACTCCCCAAATGGTAGCAAAGGCTGGAGCTGGGCTGATTCGAAACCAGGAGCCAGGAGCATCTTCCAGGTCTCACGTGGGAAGCACCCAGGCCATCTTCTACTGTTTTTCCAGGCCACAGCAGGGACCTGGGTCAGAAGTGCAGCAGCTGAGCTTTGTACTGGCACCCATATGGGATGCCGCCACTGTAGATGGTAGCTTTATCTGCTACACCACAGCACTCACTGGCCCCTCCATGAAGTTTTTGAAGTACTTTTATAATTTTTAGAGGAAGAATTAAGTAATAATGTATCTATTCAGATAAAAGTAGGTGAAAGGAAGAAACAAGTTAAACGTCTTTGTCATAAGGAAGAAGCTCCTGGCTCCTGGCTTCGAATCAGTGCAGCTCCAGCCATTGTGGCCATCTGGGGAGTGAACCAGCGGATGGAAGACCTCTGTCTCTCTCTCTCTCTCCCCCTCTCTCTCTCTCCCTCACCTTCTTTCTCTGTGTAACTCTGACTTTCAAGTAAATAAATAAATCTTTAAAAAAAAAGAAGAGTCAGGGCATGAGGACGAGATAGAAATGAGGGAGGGTAGTTAATGAAGTCTGCCAAGGGAGGGTGGCATTTAATTATTTTATTTGAAAGGCATAGAGACATAGAGATAAAAAGACACACACACAGAGAGAGAGAGAGAGAGAGAGAGAGAGGGAGAGAGAGAAACTGACAGATGATGTCTGACCATGTTCTGCGCTAGGAGAGGCCAAAACCTGGATCTGCTAATTCAATCCGGATCTCCCATGTAGGTGACAGGGACCCAACTATGTTACCATCACTCTGTCTCCCAGGGTCTATATAGTCAGGAGCTAGATCTGGGAATCAAAATAGAGTATTCTCATGTGTAACATAGGCATCTTACGAGACTAAATGTCCTTCCCTGGAGGATGCCATTGAGGTAGAGATATGAATAATGTTAAGTCCCATGGAAAACTAACAGAATAGAACTCATTTCACCCAATATCAAGGCTCTGAAACTGAATGTTTTTTATGGCTCTGTAGTACTCCATCATGTATAGATGCCACATTTTCTTTAAATCCTGTCTTGCACAACAAAATGGATGCAATTAAAGACCACTGTGCTCAGCGAAATAAGTCAGTCCCAAAAAAACAAGTATCATGTTTTCTCTGACTTGTGGAACTAATACATAGTACCAAAAAAAGTAACATATATGAGTGAAATTGACATTTTGAGATTTTATTGTTATTTATACCCTTGTCTATACTCCTGAGGAAAGTGGTTTTTCTACTTACTATCTGTTGAATACTTTAGTTAGTGGAGGATTAAGCTTATAATTATATAGTAAATTGAAAGTAGGCCATTGCAAAAATTTAAAGAAAAATAAGAAAAGAAGAAGGAGGGAGAGTGGTCGTGAGGGGGGAGGGTAAGGTGAGAATTATTATGTTCTTAAAACCATATGAAACATGAAATCTGTTCCCTTTATATAAATAAACTTTTTTTAAAAAAAAAAAAGTGAAGAATTTCTCTATAGTGATTTATGAGAAACGTTTTTCACGTCCTGTTCTTTTTTTACAGTCAGAGAGCTTAGTAGTACATCTGTAAAATGGGCCATTGCTGAGCAAAACTTTCTCTGCCACAGACTCTCACTGGACATTATCAATTTTCAGCATGCGCTCACCCTTGATAACGATTTGTCTCCTAACATACAGTCATGAGATTGATGCTCAGTTCTTTTTTTTAAACAAAGATTCATTTATTTTATTTGAAAGGCAGTGTTACACACACAGAGAGAGAGAGAGAGGGAGAGCCAGAGAGACAGAGAGCTTCTATCCCATGGTTCACTCCCCAAATGACCACAGCAGCGAAGGCTGGGTCAGGCTGAAGCCAGGAGTCATGAATTCCATGCTGGTCTCCCATTTGGGTAGCAGAGTCCCAAGTACTTGGTTCATTTTCTGCGGCATTCCTGAACATTAAAAAGGAGCTGGGTCAGAAAGGGAGCAGCCAGGACTCAAGGGTGCTCATTTGGGATGCCATTGTCACAGGTAGCAGCTTAACCCACTGTACCACAGTGCTGATCCCTGATTTCCAGCTCTACAGCCCTCTCAGAAATCACTATATCCTTTGCACATCAACTGATCATCTCATGTCTGTATTCCTCTACTACCTGCTATAACCAAAATTAAATAAATAAATAAAAGGATTAGAATATTAGCAGAGGGGCTGGCACTGTGGTGTAGCGGGTAAAGCCACTGCCTGCAGGGTAGGCATCCCTTATGGGTGTTGGTTCGAGTCCCGGCTGCTCTAATTCTGATCCAGCTCTCTGCATGGCCTGGGAAAGCAGTGGTAGATGGCCAAAGTCCTTGGGCCCCTGCACCCCTGTGTGAGACCCGGAGGAAACTCCTGGCTCCTGGCTTTGGATTGGTGCATCTTCAGCCGTTGTGGCCATGTGGGGAGTGAACCAGTGGATGGAAGATCTCTCTCTCTCTCTCTTTCTGCCTCTGCCTCTGCCTCTCTGTAACTCTGCCTTTCAAATAAATAAATAAATATTTAAAAAAAGAATATTAACAGAGAGTCAAATTTACATTGTTAGTTATTTTCAACTCTTGTATTATTAAAGTATAATTTATTTTTAAATTTTTGAAGATCTATATTTGTAGCCTCACTCTTCCCTCCTTCATTCACTATCTGATCAGTACTTTTAAGCACATCTGGTAGGTTGTTGCCAGAACTAATTTAACCAAATCTCATAACTAATTTACATAGTTTGTTGGATTTTTTTGCAGGTAACTCTCTGCATTCAATTATTTTCTCCAATTATAAATTTTCAAATTGTCAGAACAATTAATCTACAATTACAATCTCAATGCCATGCCAAAAACTCATAATTAACAGGTCTGCTCTTTTCAATCCTCTCTTTCTTTCTTTCTCTAAGATTATTGCCTTTAAAACATAAAGAGAGTGCTCCTGTCAGTCTCCCTATGTGGGTGACAGACACTCAAGACTTGAGACATCACAGGCTACCTTCCTCCAACTGCATTAGCAGGAGCTGGAATCTGAAGCTGAGTCAGAACTTGAACCCTGGTGCTCTGGTGCTGTGTAAAAGTGTCTTAACACATCACTTTAGTTCCAAGGCCAAACATCTGTCCCTGAAATATTTTTTTTATTATTTTTGTAACACCAAACTCGAATGAAAAAATCAATGAAGGAATTCACAGCCCAAGAATAATCTAACCATACCAGTCTTTCAGACTCTTTTAATGCTTGTAAATCTTTCAGGAAAAGTAAAGAACCAGGAGTGGCATGGGTATTACCTTTTCCCCCTTAGAAATGTTCTACTTGTTTACTGAAGAGCCCCACCTCCTGTGTGCAGGTGAGTGAGAGTGCTGTACCACATTTTGGCAGGCAGAGAATAAACCTTGCTTTGGTCCAATACCTGGGGCTTCATAGAGATTTCTGCCTGAGGCTGACTGGAAGCAATGGGTGTTGTTTCTGCTATGTTGAAGACCTCTCTCGTGCTACAGTTAGATTGCATCAGCCTGGTTGGAAGGAAGACACCAGCAGCTTCTCTGTGTCATGAGGGCCATTGCATGAGCAGCCAGGCTCTCAGGTCTAGGGTCACAGATGACACGTAGACCATCCCAGCCACCGTGCTAGATGGCATATCCAATCACTAGTGTATAGCACTCTAACCTTGTCCTTAATATTTGTAGTGGCCTCACATAAGGTTTTATATCATTCCTCCTGGGATGGCAATGAGAGGAACATAAAATGCCAGTGACACGAATATGTTAAAACAGTCTGAACAACTGTGGAGAACACAAAGTATTCCAGTGATTTTGGTTCTTCTGAAAATGGAATAAATACAAAGAAATTAGATACAGAAAACATCAAAACACTTTACAGTCAATACTATTACCAAATTGTCCTTGAAAGTCTGTTATTTTTTTAGATCAGAAAGTTAACCCAAGTCCTTTGAAAATTGAGATAATAAAGTTAACACTTGATTTTTCATTACAAAAAAAAAAAAAAAAACATAAAGAGATGTTCCTGTTGTCTTCCAAGCTTATTTCTGGAGAGTAGTAGATGGACTTTACAAACACTGTGCTTCAAGCTGCAACCATATGAATCATGTGAGGAAAATAACTACACAGCCTATAGGCTTTTTTGTCATGGGCTGTTTCTCCAGGTTTTCTACTACATCTGATATCTTTAGAAATTCTCAAGGTATCATTAAGTTAAAAAAGAGAGAGAGAGAGGTAGTATGGTGTGGGGTCACTAGCATAGTTGAAAGGGAAGAGCTGTGATTGTAGCCAATTAGGTTGCCTCAGGTTTTGAAGACAGAAGCTGGTGTTGGGTGGGGGACTTTTAAGTTTGATTGGTGTTACTGCTACCTTCCTGTTGCATTTCTAAAAGTCATGAGATAAACACTAAACATTGTCATATTATAGGAAATTACTTCAAAAAGATTGTAAAAAATGAAATTTCATTTTGGTTCACAAACTTGAAATCAATGCACAGTATTTTCATCATATTTATTTATGTGATCTTTTCAAAAGACTCTTGTATAGTCCCAGAACTATTTGCTCATTTTGGTGGTGGGGGAGGGTGATAAAACTCTCTTTCTTTTTGGTCCACAGACAATGATAAATTGTGCCATAGCATTTTCCTGTGTTATAGTAATTCACAAAAAACATATTTATTTACTTGGTAGAAAATATTTTCCTCCCGAGAAACTAAATATGCATTTTCCTTTGATAATTGTCTATAGAATGCACACTTCCATTTTACACTCACAATTCTCCTCTGCTTGGTTGCAGAAATTTTCCAAAGTTCCTCATATCCTTAAAAGGTCCATCAAAAGAAAAGGTTATTTGCAATATGTATACAGAGATACGGAACATTTTCATTAGGTCTCCTGCCTTGGATTTGTTTTATCAGATCACATTTCATCCTATCAGATGATTTTAGTTTGCAGACTTCCTTTTTATTACCGGGTGCTACCTCCTTAGAGACCTAGGAAAATATGGAAAGGATAAAAATAAAATCAGTTTACATATCTTGTGAAGTCTGTTTTGAAGTTAATAGTCTCCATAAAAGTGTCATCTTAAACTCATCTCAAAAAGCTACTTATTAGATCTTCCATCTGCTGGTTCACTCTCCAAATGGCCCCAACCACCAGAGCTCGGCCGGTCTGAAGTCAGGAGTGAGGAGCTTTTTCTGGGTCTCCCATAAAAGGGCAGGGTCCCAAGCACTTGGGCCATCTTGTGCTGGTTTCCTGTGCACATTCTCAGGGAGCTGGATAAGAAACGGAACAGTTGGGACTCGAACCGAACCAGCACCCATATGGGATGTTAGCATTGTAGTTGTTGGGTTTACCCGCTATGCCAAAATGCTGGCTCCCAATGTAGACCAAATTTCATACAAATTCCAGAAATCTCTCTCTTCTGGTTACAATTCTTAAGGGGATTAAGGATGTCTCTCTTTTCTGGACTCACATGCTCTGTTTGATTACACTCCAGGATATTTCCCGACATTGAATATTTCTGTTATCCAATTGTGGCATATGAAGACTCATCTTTATATGCACAAGAGGACTCTATCTCACTCAAAAAATATATATAGTATATATATGAAAGAGAAAGAGAGAGAGAGAGAGAGAGCGCTATGCATGTGGGCATATAAGTTTTTCCAAAATTGCATAATCATAAAAATTATGTAATCATGCATATGCATTATTATTCATTTCAGTATAGTTTACTCTTTCTAAATATTAATGCATAAATACCTGGTTATAAAAATCTAAAAATTACATTAATATCTGTTAATCAACATCTTAATAGATTATGTGACTACTTTCCACTACTTATCCCTTAGCTTGAATTCCTAATGTGTAGTATTGGTAAGAATGCTGACAAGGGCCTGAGAATAAAATATGGTAGAATACCTCCGAAAGATTCCTAGGTTGAAGCTTGTTGGCCTAGAAAAAGAATGTGTGTGTTTTTAAAAGATGGCTGATGTTCTTTTAAAATTTTTATTTGATGAAGAGTTTCAGCTACAAAAGATAAAGCTGAAGACTTAGTACTAGATTCAGGCATGTAAAAGGACCTATTGTTATAAAGAAGAAAGTTATTTACTCCATGCTATTTTTGCAAAGCAGAAGTTATATTCTACAAAAAAATAAGAGCTCTTTTAGTTTGCACAAAATGTTCCTGAATTGTATTGTAGATGCCTTATCAACACAAGCAGCTTGTAAGCAACTAGAGGGGATGAGATACGTTTGTCTTCTAAGGACTTTCACTTCACAGTGCTAGCCCCAAATATCTGACAAAATGGAACACATGAAAACACGCTACTTTAGTTGAAGTGGGGGAAGAAAAGAGGTCCACATTTTTTTTAATCTAAAATACACCTATGATTGTCTTATTTTTGTAGTACCCAGATTTCCCATCTTGCTAAAGTGAAAAAAAAAAAAAAAGAAAGAAAAGGTGAAACTGGGTTACTCAGGATCCAACCAAGTAGAATATTATTGATAACATTTCCTCCCTAATTTACATTGTAATAATAATTCTTATTCTAAATACTACACATAAGCCTACACTAGATTCTGAAGTCCCTCCACTGTCATGAATAGAATGGCCCCACCTTTATTTGAAACACAGTGTTGAACTTTTAAATAAGTAGATAATTAATAACAATGACTGTTTTCCTGACCATTTCATGAAAGATAATTGAATCATCATTTTTTTTTTTTACATAGTCTTGAAGGGGATCATGTAAGACCTTGTAAGTGGTTTTACTGTGTCTCCCATTTAACATTTACACCAGGTTAGGTTTGTTTTAAGACAGTGACCTAATTATATATTTTGCCTAACTACAGACCGAAATTTTGCTAGCTCCTATAGAATGACATCCAAGATACTGGTGATCTAATTAGACAATTGAACATAACAGTGAGGTAATGCACTAACCTATGAACAATAGCAACAATAAAGCCTCCTAATCAGTTTCCTCTCCATTTGTTATCTGTGTTTTCTTTTTCACAGACATTTAACAGTCTCTTTTCCTTATGGTACAGGGCCATGAGTTAGTCATTTCCTTTTCTGCCTTGCATTGCATTTGGCATTCCCTTACTTCATATGTAAACTGAATGTCATGGTTTTATTCCATTTATGTTTGATATGGCTGGTGGGCATAGGAGTGGAACACAGCAAAATGAACTCAAGAGTAATTGTTTTCCAGAAAATTTTGGGAACATCCAGATTCTTTTTGAAACGTGTTTAGTGTTCCTATGTGTCACATGCTAACTTGGCAAAGCAGGAAAAAATCAGACCAAGGAGAAGCCATTTGTGTTAAATGAAAATGAAGTTTTGATTGATAAACTTGCTCTTCCTATTTCTCACATTACTTATTACAGACGCCAGAAAAATCTTACAGTGACTATAACACAATTTAGATCCTCTGAGAGCTAAATTGTATCACAGAACAAGCACTCTTGTTCTTAAGAAGTCACATAATATCTTGTCCCTGTGTTAAGCTACATTTGCTCAAGTAGTGACTTGTATATTAACTGGATATCTTATAACTTACATGTGGATAGAGTCATCATGACTTCTCCGATGTTAAGTCTATAGCACTTTCAAGTCTATCCCTCATAGCTATCTCATAACCTCCAGTTTATCAAATGGGTAAACTGGAATACAGATTATTCTTTCAAGCATAAATGAGTGAAAATATGGGCTAGATACAATACAGAGTGGAAAGAGGCACAATGAGAATTGTGGGGAGCAACTCGGACTATACTGTTACTGGAATTAAGACTTATTCTATGCATCTGCTCTCCCACAATATGGCGCTGGGAGAGGAGTAAACAGCTTCTACGCAGCTGCCTCTCGCCAACTTGAGTGATGACCTGCAGGACCTGCTCCTGATTGGAGGAGAGCAGCGTACTCGGCGTGTGGGTAGCAGAGTTGGGATTGGTGGAAGAGGACTATAAAGGAGGAGAGAAACAACATGCACCAGGGAACATCTAAGGGGAACATCCGAATAACATCTGAGCAGCCCCCGAGAGAGCCGGCCGGCGGTGTGCCGCTCCCCCGCGGAAGTGGGGAAAGTGGCAGGGGGGCCCACCCCTCCACGGAGGTGGAGGGATGGCAGCCAACCCGGAAAGAACCAGCAGCAAACCCGGGAAGGGCCGAGCAGACAAAAGAACAGCGCAGGGTCCTGTGTCGTTCCTCCACAAAGACGGGGAGCGACAGAGAATGTTGTGTACAATTGAGAAGCAAAGAATATACTTCCTGATTGTCCATTCTGTAAGGTAAATGAGAAATCTCCTGTGTTCAAAATATCTGGACACTTGCAGAGAAGCCCAGCTGATGACAGCTCCCTAGTTAAGCTTTTGATAAACCTTTAATAGGGAATGGATATTGTCATACAGAAGTTTTAGCCATGCCTAGAACACACACATCCCATATATGAGTGCTATTTTGAGTTCTGGATAGTCTGCTTCTCATCCAGCTCCATGTTAATATGCCTGGGAAGTAGCAGAAGATGGCTCCAGTACTTGGGTGCCTGAGACTCATGTGGGAGACCCAATCCAGATGTAGTCCCTGGCTCCTGGCTTCATCCTGGCCCAGTGCTGGCTCGTTGGGTTGTGGCCATTTAGGAGAGTGAAATGGAAGATGGAAGATTCTCTCTCTCTCTCTCTCTCTCTCTCTCTCTCTCTCTCTCCTTCCTCCTCTTCCTCCACCTTCTCCTCCTCTTTGTCCTTGTCCTCCATAATCGTCTTCTTCCTCCTCCTCCTTCTTCTTCTGTTTCTGCATTTCAAATAAATATATCTTTTATAAATTTTGTGATGTGTGAAATCTTCAGTTTCATGTAGGTAAATATCAAGACAATTTTCACAGCCCTGTAATTACTAGAACAGACTATTGTAAGACCTAATTTCCAACATATCACTAAAAATATTAATCTTGAGTTGACAAATATATTTCTTTCTCTCTGGAATGGGTTTCTCTTCCCAGTCAGCTGTAAATCATTACTTCTCTTTCAGGAGTGGTTGAAATGCCATCTTTTCTGTGATACTTTTTCAGATCTTGCTTTCTGTGGCTGAGTAATTAGTTTGTATCATCTGTATTTTATTGTACTTGGTGAAGTTTCTGCTTTCTCCTTTAGATCAATCATAGATTCCTCAGGATGGAAATATGATCTTTTATTTATCATCATCACCCCTAGTTCCCATCAATAAATGTCAATGTTGAGTAAGCACGTGGGATTTGGTCATACATCTGTTACTAACATAGACAAATGACTATTCTTATCCTTTATCTTCATCTAAAAATTAGGAGATGATCAAGTGCACTTGTCTCTCATATGCTGTTTTTGTCTCCCTTTGCTATAGGCCTGAGCTCTTAGCTAATTAGGAGTGATATAATAATTCCTCATCAAGTGCAGCAGCATCCAAAATGTGCTGATCAATGTTGCCTGTTCAATGGCAAAGTTTACTACTTAAGCAAAAGAAGTTGAAAGTAGAAATCTTAACTTTATTTTAAATTAAAATGGAAGAAGACTGTGAATATAGATTTTACATAACTCCACCAATATTGCTCTAGGCCTGCAATTAAAAGGAAGCATTGGAGTTTATAATACTCAGGAAGAAAAATGCTGCATAAAAAATTCTGGAAAGCATTCAAGCTTTTCTGATAAATTCTAAACCAGATTTTGACAATGAAGCCCTGGGTCACCACCAGTGAACTAGCAATCCTCTGGATGTTTGATTGTTTCCAGATATGTTTTAAATGACAGGATCACCTCTTGAGTTAACTAGGGAAACAGAAAATTACATCCATCCTATCATGAAAGAGTAAAATAGGATCTTTAACTCAAAGACAAAGAGAAAAAAAATTGTATTCAAGGTGCATATGAAGAGATTTAAACAAAATAAACCCTATTTTTTAAAATAGATTTATTTTGTTTCTTAGAAAGGCAGAGTTACAGAGATATCAGAGGGACAAATCTTCTATTCACTGGGTCACTCCCCAAGTTGCTGATTTGGAAATGTAGCAGACAGTATTTGAACCAGAACTCATATGGGCTGCTGTGGTTGCAGACGCTGGCTTTGCACACCAGCCCCAGAATAAACCCTAATTTTAAGTTTAACATATTGCATCCTGGTATGTAACCAATATCATTTTTTTAAAAGACGTACTTTATTTATTTGAAGGACAGAGCTACAGAGAGAGGTAGAGATGGAGAGAGAGAGAGGTCTTCCATCTGCTGGTTCACTACCCAAATGGATGCAATGACTGGAGCTGAGCCCATCCGAGACCAGGAGCCAGGAGCTTCTTCTCAGTTTCTCAAATGAATACAGGGGCCCGAGGACTTGGGCCATCCTCTACAGCTTTCTCAGGTGCATTAGTAGTAGCTGGTTTGGAAGTGGAGCAGACAGGACTTGAATTAACACCCCTATAGGGTGCTGGCACTGTGGGCTGGGGCTTTAACCCACTGTGCCACTGCTCTGGACCCGCTACCAATTTCATTTTCAAATGATTTGGATGAAACATACATGGAATCTAAATATGAGGAGGAAGAACAGGACATAATTTTACTCCCCAGAAACTCACAAACTAATGAAAGAGACAAATAAGTCAATGTCAAATACAGGAGCATCAGAGGAAAAGGGAGGTTTGTTCATCTTGGAAGAAGGGATCTAACTAAATCAGGCCCATTTGTAAAGGTTTCCCAGAGCATAATGTTGAGTAGAGAAAATCTATCACATGAGAGAATAGAAATGCCATGTAATTTAACTTCACTAAAAAATATTAGCTTTTAAAGACTTATTACATACTTATCACTCTTCTAGGGCATATTTCTGAAAATATGTAAGGGGCACTATAATTATCCTTATTTTATAACAATAGAAGAGGAAACTGAATGATTCATCTAATGTTACACAGCTAATAATCTATGGAGTTTCTTCAAATCCATGCTATTTGCATTATATGGTAGTCAGTGTTCTAGGAACTTTGCTCAAAACCCCCTCCTTAATCTGGTGGTAATCAACTTGGGTATGAATGCTCCTCCTCTCTCTAACTTTTTTGAAGAATCATGGTCACCAGTAAAACAGTTGTCGCTCCCCCTCTTCATGGAGGAACGACACTAAACCCTGCCTAGGCTTCATATCCAAGTCACGGCACCATTATGTCGCTCCCCGTCTTTGTGGAGGAACGACACAGGACCCTGCGCTGTTCTTTTGTCTGCTCGGCCCTTCCCGGGTTTGCTGCTGGTTCTTCCCGGGTTGGCTACTGTCCCTCCACCTCCGTGGAGGGGCGGGCCCCCTGCCACTTTCCCCACTTCCGCGGGGGAGCGGCACACCGCGGGCCGGCTCTCTCGGGGGCTGCTCAGATGTTATTCGGATGTTCCCCTTAGATGTTCCCTGGTGCATGTTGTTTCTCTCCTCCTTTATAGTCCTCTTCCACCAATCCCAACTCTGCTACCCACACGCCGAGTACGCTGCTCTCCTCCAATCAGGAGCAGGTCCTGCTGTTTATTGGTTGAACTGGAGGCAGCTGTGTAGAAGCTGTTTCCTCCCTTCTCAGCGCCATATTGTGGGAGAGCAGATGCATAGAATAAGTCTTAATTCCAGTAACTTAGTCTAGTCCAAGTTGCTCCCAGTTGCTCCCCACAACAGTGATGGAGGAGTTTAAATCTATTTCTTCGTATGATCTCTACACCCTTCCATTATACCATTGTATTTCCCCAAGGTAATTTAATCTGTGGTTATTTGGGTTTTGATTTTTTTGCTTTCTTGCTGGCTTGATTAGTAAAAAGTATATGAGTACTAGCTATTATTTCTTCTAATATGATAAGAATGGTAATGAAAAGGTAATATGGTAACAAAAAACTTTATCCTCATTTTTGTAATATATAACTACTGAAAAATTTTTATTTGAGAGGCAGAGAGAGAGAGAGAGAGAGCAAGAGAGATATTTTATTTGTGGGTTCATTCCCCAAATATCCTTAAGTAGGATTGAAGCTGAAAGTCAGGAACCCAATCCAGGTCTCAGACATGAGTGGCAGTAACCCAAATACTTGAACCATCACCCACCATTCCCAAAGTTTACATTAATGAAGCAGGCTTTCATTTTCTAGTATACTTTGCTAGACCATTAGAAATAATGACTTTAAAAAATAGAGACAATAATTGTTTATTATTAATTGTTAATTATATGTATTCTAATTAAAAATAATAATTTTAATGAGAAATTCTTGGAAAGTGTCAAATGCAATGTGTCAAATATTAAATAAATGGATTTATAATTCTATCCAATCTGAATTAAATTATCAATTTAACTTTTCTCAGCTGTTCCAATTTTCTTCCTAATTTATTATGGAAAAGAAAGTGAAAAATTATTATGACTAAGCATAGTAGAAAGGATACAAAATTGTTTATACAAATTGATTATATGATCCTTCAACTAAAAAAATAAAATCAATAAAAAAATCCTGAAATCTATTAGAAATAAAAGATTCTAATACATTGGCAAATCTCAATTTGATAACATAAAATTTCCAGTGTATCTGTTATATTCAGAGAATTACTGTATACATAGGCATATCAAAATGGTACAAAATACTCACCTAATGACAGGTTAATAATATATTAACATTAATGATAATAACTTTTGTTTTTGTAATGTACAGTTAAAATGAGACTTCAATAAGAACAAAAATGAGCCGGTGCTGCGGCTCACTAGGCTAATCCTCTGCCTTGCGGCACCGGCACACCGGGTTCTTCGTTTTAGTGAGAGGCCACATATGGGGACCTGACCTCTGGTATTCTGGGGCATACAGTGGACTGATGTCTGCTCTCAGGTAAACAGTCTAAAGAGAAAAAATTGTGGCAATTGGTCCGAGGAGGCAAAACAGAGATAAGAAGAATTGGGTTGGGGGTGAATAAAACTTACAAAGACACTTATTTTAAAGGAATTATGTGAAGACTCTAACTAGGAAATCTGGATTCAGGCTTCCCTAGATACTGCCCAATATGTATGACTTCTTGGAGGGGAATAAGGAATTGAATACCCAAAGCATTGAGGGAGTAATCAGAAACAGAATCTCTTTAAGATGAACAAAAAAATGAAGAAAAGTTTTCTGAGATACAACATGAAGTTTGTAGGATTCTGATTCTCATAAAAGTGAAATCGGACAATGACCCCCTAAAATTTACACCAAAAATGTGGCCCCTTAAAGTTCCCCAGAAGTGCTATCTGGGGTGCCACATGTGCTACCGGAATTTGGAGTGCCATATGATTTCACCTTATGCTTATGATGAGTTAAAATTGTATATGTGCGGGTGTAAAAAGTTAAGCTTAAGCTTACAGGTTTAAACCTTCCTGGTGCAGCTGTGAAAATAAGACAGAGTAAAGTAGCACCTTGACAGTAGGGACTCCATTTTGGAGCACTTGAGACTGCATTCTGGGAAAACACCCCCCCCCCCCCCATCGTGAGACTCTGGTCTGAAACTATGATCTCAAATAGTCGGACAATAGCAGTGCACTACATCACCCTTAGCAACGCACAAAAACCCCCTAGCATGATTGCTCAAGCTTAAAAGTAGAAAGGTTGCACCTGGGTTACCTGGGCTAATAATAAAGATGTGATTTGTCTATGTCTTAAGATCATAATTGCTGATTGTAAGATTTTAGCAACCGCTTAGCAACCGTGTATTCTCTCCCTCCTCCCGATTTTGCGGTTTTTGCCTTTATAAACCCTATGCTGTAGTTCCTCACTGCTCCTCTGTCCTTGTCAGAGGGCCCCAACATGTTGGATCAATAAATTTAACCCTTTGCTGGTTGCATGAGAGAAAAAAGTCTCTTGGAGTCGTTCCTTGGGCGGTGGGCTTTTTGCACCCTAACACTTACTAATAAATTCCCAATATTAATAAGCCCAAGAGGGTTCTTGCCTAATATTTAGAGAAGAATTCTAAATACCGGCACAGATAAATGAGGCAGCATGGTACATTTTAAGCCTTTATTTAGTGGGAAAGGTGCGCAGGGGAGTGAGAGCTTTACTTAAGAGAGAGGTACATCTAGGTTCATACCAAGCACCAGGAACCAGCCATGGGGAGGAGCATCTAGCCAGGAAGCCTAGGGTGGGTGGTCCAAAGGCCACATGCCCTGGAGGCGCAGGGCTACAGCAAGCACCCTCCTGGCAAGAGGCCAGGGAAAACAGAAGGGCCAGGACACACTGTGTCCCAGGCTTTTAATCCACTTCCAAAGGGGAGTGGTTAATTAACCTGACTGGTTGGTGGGCACCCAGGTGTGGCCAGGTAGGGGCATGAGGTTACACAGGGGCGTGGTGAAGGCGTGGTCTTCCAGCTCACAAATGTAATTGATTTTAACCTGTATGCCTGCCTACTTCAAAAGGAGCTAGGAAAGTTTGACTCATCCTCACAACAGGATAGAAAAAAGGCTAAACAAATTCTCTAATGAACAGAGAATCAGCTATTCCTAATCCATCATAAAATTGAGTTCACAGAGCAAAGGGTCACCAGTCACATATACACAGTCACAGCTGCCTGGGAGCAGAAGTATTTGCTAGAGCCAGCAACTGAGAAAACAAGGAATAATAGACCAATTCACCTAAGATTAGCCTGGCTGATTAAAAATTCGCATAGGTCCAGACGTAAGGAAATCCCCACGCTTTTGTGCTTTTGTGAGTTTTTCTGCCAGGAATTATTTCAGGTTTAGGGAAAATAGAAGAGAAAAATACCATTGATTTGCTGCAGGGTGATGGGAAAAGTAACACATTTGAAATATGCCCAAATCAGCTTCTGCCCTTGAGGGAAACTACTTTATCAGTGCTTTAGTAATAGGTTTGACAATTGCCCAACATGCTTGGGAGTATGGCAAATATCCAACATCAAATCTTAAGAAGTCTTCCTAAGACAACTAAGTGGGGATGATGGGGCAAGAAGTTCTACTAAGTGGGGATGGTAGGGCAAAGACACAGCCCAGGAGTATAGGCCCCTTCAGTGAGTCCTAATCACAGTACTACATAACATTTCTCCTCCTTGCCACCCCCTACCTTCCAGACTTTAACATCACAATCATCAGGTTCCGGCACAAAAATAGGAGACTATAGCAAAAAAGAACTACAAAGCTCAAATCCTATTTAAAGAGTCTTTATGGAAAAACAAAAGATAAGGAGGAGCCAACATGACTTCAGGTTCTGCACACCCATTTCCATCATGCACCTGAGTCTTATCACCTACAAGATACCATGGTAACCACCTGTATGCAACAAAGCGCACTGATTTCCCACCCAACCACCATTCCCTACCCAATAAAAGGGTAACTGGGAAATTGGATGCGGCTGCCCTCAGTCACTTCTGATTGTGTACTATCTCTTTAATCTCTTTAAGTAATCCTTGCATTCATTTTGCACATTATCTATGCCTGTGCTTTAATTATCTTCTCATGCCTCTTGAAATAAATCTAGCTGAGCAAACCTGTTTCCCACAACAAAGAAAAGAACACTACAGGACACCTTAGCCTGATGCCTACAGCTACATCATACAGTAGGAACAGCCTACCATCTAAGCTGGATAACTCTAAACTCCCATCTACTGGAGACTGCTCATATGAGACCAGGGTTGTGGTGCATCCTGGTATGCATATGCTACTAATATGTGTAACTGAAACTTTTCAAGAATCAACCCCAAATGTTGCTCTCCACAGGCATTCACTGTTAATAGACTTTGTCAATATTCTTGTGTTTAGCTTTAAAAAAATCATCATGAGATTTTTTAAAAATATTGCATTAAGAGCCACCATTGTGATGTAGCTCCCACTTGTGATGCCAACATTCCATACTGGTGCCGGTTCTAGTCCTGGCTGCTCCCGTTCTGCTACAGCTCCTGGTAATGGCCTGAGAAAAGCAGCAGGTGATGGCTCAAGTGCTTGAATCCCTGCCACCCACTTGGGAGATCCTGAGGCAGCTCCTGGCTCCTAGCTTCTGTATGATCCAGCCCCGGCAGCTGAAGTCATCTGGTGAGTAAACCAGTGTATAGAAGTTCTCTGTCTCTCCTTCTTTCTATAGCTCTTTCCAAATAAATAAATAAAGTCTCACAACATAACTTGTGACACTATAAATAAAATTCTCCATGAAGAATCAGAAAGGAGTAACTGAACATACAGTTAAGGAGTTTGAGATCCAGAAAGATTAATCTCCAGCCTGGTGCAGACTCTGTGGAGAGTAAATCTGAGCAGAGAGTAACACGAGGTATATCAAGAGACATGCAGAAGATCCAGAGAAAGATAAGGACATTGTGAGCACCAAGAAAATGAGAACCAGAAGGCATCGTGACTATGTTTAGCAATGAAACTGAAGCAAGGAAAATATAAAGTTAATTTAGTGAAAATGTTAGTATAACTTTTGCTATCTATGTAAAATGAATTCTGTAAGTAATGCTATTGATCTGTTTAAGAGAAATAAGGGTATAATTTTTTAGTTCAAGGATCTTCAAAAGGTCATGAAGGGGATTGCTGGGTCTCTTAGAATGATAAACATTTAAGAAGTGCAGGGTGGGAAGTAGGGTTGGGGCCACAGTATGGCCTCTGCATTACAAAATAAAGCCCTGGATATCCTCATTTCTCACTGTGAAAAAATATAATATAAACTATATATACATTTGTGTATATATAATATAAGTGTGTGTATATATATTTATATATATAGTGTTTAGATACAGACTTATCCCAGATCTTAGAATGATGGCCTTTATTCATAATTATAGAGATAGCAATGTTTCATTCTTGCAAGTTATATTGAAATTAATGTAGCAGACCTTAGTTAATTTTTTCATATAAAAATGTGCAGGAAAACATGTTAGTATGTATGGTGATATAACAGTTGTCCTTATTTATCAATATGATTCAGGCAATGGCCCAAAGTATAACATGATATATTTTATCTAGATTTCTTATTTATCTTTGAAATTGAAAGTTAAGGCTAACTATAAGATAAAAGTATAAAAAAAGGTTATGAGGACTCAGGTACATTCTTTATGAAAATAATTTTTGTTGGATTTTAAAATAATTGATTGGCAAAGAAAAAGTTTTCTGAATATATTATATTTTTCAATGTTTCTATAAGAATACTTCCCAAAATTTATATTGAATGGTGTTGCTGTATTTTCAACACAGTTGCTAAGCAAGTGTCAATCATATTATTACCATTACTTGTACTATTATTAGAGGCATGTGTCATAATGAGTAATCATTCTATCTTGTATAAAGATACTGATATTTTTAGTAAAAATTGGAAACCTTAAAAATAACAAGTGAAATACCTGGGGAGTGTAGTTGTCTTAGTCTGTTTCTGTTCCTTTAACAGAATGCGCATTTTATTATTAAAAAAAAAAAAAGAAGAAGGTGATTAAGGGCAGCCATTGTAGCTATAAATTGGGATGCTTTCATCCTATATCAGAGTGCCAGTTCAAGTCCCTGCTACTCTGCTTCTGATTCAGCTCATTTTATTGCACCTTGGAAGCAGTGGGTGATGGTTCAAGTTACTGAGTTACTGTTGTTCAGAAAGGAGACATAGATGAAGTTCCTTGTTCTTGGCTTTGGCCTGGTCCAAATCTGCTGTTGCAGCTATTTGGGGAGTGAAAAAGCAAATGTAAGATCTTTCTTGACTGGCACCGTGGCTCAATAAGTTAATCCTCCACCGGCGCCGGTGCACCGGGTTCTAGTCCCGGTTGGGGTGCCGGATTCTGTCCCGGTTGCTCCTCTTCTAGTCCTGCTCTCTGCGGTGGCCCAGGAAGGCAGTGGAGGATGGCCCAAGTCCTTGGGCCCTGCACCAGCATGGGAGACCAGGAGAAGCACCTGGCTCCTGCCATCGGATCAGCGCGCCATTGGGGGATGAACCAAAGGAAAAGGAAAACCTTTCTCTCTGTCTCTCTCTCTCTCACTGTCCACTCTGCCTGTCAAAAAAAAAAAAAATCTATCTCTCTGTCTATCCTTCTTGCCCTTTCATGCTGCCTTTCAAAATAAATAATCTTTAGAAAAAATACAAAGTCACAATAAAGATCTATATATCTCAATTTTTTACCCATTATAAGTCTATTTTTTTTACTAAAAAAGTTACAAAGCATATAAAAAGGAAAAAAAAAAGAAGACATAGAGACATCAACTGGACAAGATTCATGCCCAATAAAATGTTGGAATAATCAGATCTGAAAATCAAAATAACTATAATTAATATTTTAAGGACTGTCATTGAAAAAATCGACAATATTCAAATATATTTGGATAATGTAACCTGATATATGGAAAGTCTAAGAATCAAAGGGAGTGCTAAAAATTAAAAAAGTATCTCTTTTTTTAAAAAAATTATTTGCAATGCTGTGCTACAAAGAGATAAAAGAAGGAGAGCGAGAGAGAGATTTTCCATCTGCTGGTTCACTCCCCAAATTGCCACAGCAATTGGTGCTTGACTAGACCAAAGCCAAGAGCCAGGACTTCTTTCCAGTCTCCCACATTCATATGGAGACCCAAGGACTTGTACCATTCTCTGCTGCTTTCCCAGGTACATTGGCAAGAGGCTGGTTTATAAGTGGAACAGCCAGGCTTGAACCTGTGCCCATATGGGGATGACTTAACTCATTGTGCCACAGCTCTGGCCCCAACTAGTATCTCTTGAAAGAACAAATGAAAAAGACTTAGGTTTAGGTCAAACTTTAAATACTAAGCAAACACAAGAAGATCAAAATATCTGAAACCAAGGGGAGAGGTTGGTGAATGATTAGGACACAGTGCAGGCTGCAATGACCAATTTAATTCTCAAGTTGACAGGATTAAGGGATACTACATAGCTGGTAAAACATTGCTTTTGGGAATGTCTGTGAGAATGTTTCAGCAAGATATTGGCGAATGAATCAGTGGATTCAGTAAGAAAGACCTGCCTTCAACTAACGTGAGCAAGCACCACCCAAATGGCTGAGGGTCAAGATAAAATAAAAAATGCTTTAAAAGGTGAATTCCTTCTACCCCACTCTCTTTTGGAGCTAAGATTTTTTCTATTTCCTGTCCTGGGCCTTCAGACTCCAGGATGAATACTAATATCTTACCAGGTTCTCGGGCCTTTAGCTTTAGACTAAGAAGTACACAAATGGCTCCTCTGATTCTCTGGGCTTTGTCCTTGGACAGAGCCACACTACTGGGTTCCATGGTTTTCACTTGTAAATGGCACATTATGAGGTTTGGTAGCCTTTATACCCATGTGAGCCAATTCCACTAATTGATCCTGTTTTTATCTATCTATCTATCTATCTATCTACCTATCTATCTATCCATTCATCCATCCATCCTATTGGTCTTTGTTCTCTGAAGAATTCTAATCAATACATGGAGATATCAGAGGATAGGGAGATTATAGTACTTAGTTTATTTGATTTTTTTGTTTTGAGCAATATGAGGCCTTTGGAGGCACTTGAAACTAGAAATGTCACAGCATAACTTGTACTTTGAAAAGATTATGGTCTATAAGGGGTATTGAATACCCAAAGGGTATTCAGTATATAAGGGGACAGAAATGAAAGAAGATTGAATAGGAAAGGAATATAATAATGATTCAGACAACAGTGAATCATTATTGATTATAACAGTGATGAATACAACAGTGATTCAGACTATAATAACTACATTGTAGCAGTGAGAAAATGTAAGACTAAACATTTATCTCAAATTTATAGCTGAAAGCATTAGTTCATGGATAACATTAGAGTATAAGGCAAAAAAAAGATTGAAGGAATTGAAATTTGGACAAAGAAATATGATTTCTTTATTAGAAAACTAAGTGGAAAGAAATATATATATTTAAATCAACAAGAGTGGAGTCCAGAGACTTTTAAATTTGGATGCTCTCAGCATATGGATAGGTTATAAAGTTGTAAAGTCTTTGGAATAGATAAGATCATTCAGAGTGGGCAAACAAGAGAAGAAATGAGTCGGTATGAAGCCATATACTTAGAGGTTTGAGAGATGGCAAGGAAAAAGCCCAGAAAACAACTCAGTGAAAATGCTAGGATAAGACCAAAGGTGATATTTACCTGAAAGTGAAATGAGAAAATGATTTCAAGGAATACATGATCAACTGAGTCAATGCCACTGATAAAATAAGGAAAATGAAATGAGAACTAACTTAGATTCTGACAATATAGGTAAGGCAGTTTGGAGGTATGTCGGGGGAAAACAAATCTTGAAGGGGAAAAAACAAATATGGAGGAGATAGAGAGAGAATAAGAGTTAATAGCTTCCTAAGGTTTAAATATGAGAAAATATGCCTTTTTTAACTTTTATTTAATGAATATAAATTTCCAAAGTACAGCTTATGGATTACAATGGCTTCCCCCCCATAACGTCCCTCACACCCGCAACCTTCCCCTTATCCACTCCCTCTCCCCTTCCATTCACATCAAGATTCATTTTCGATTCTCTTTATATACAGAAGATCAGTTTAGCATACATTAAGTAAAAATTTCAACAGTTTGCTCCCACACAGAAACATAAAGTGAAAAATACTGTTTGAGTACTAGTTATAGCATTAAATCTCAATGCACAGCACACTAAGGACAAAGATCCTACATGAGGAGTAAGTGCACAGTGACTCCTGTTGTTGACTTAACAAATTGACACTCTTGTTTATGGCCTCAGTAATCACCCTAGGCTCTTGTCATGAGCTGACAAGGCTATGGAAGCCCCCTGAGTTCACCGACTCTGAGCGTATTTAGACAAGGCCATGGTCAAAGTGGAAGTTCTTTCCTCCCTTCAGAGAAAGGTACCTCCTTCTTTGATGACCCGTTCTTTCCACTGGGATCTCACTCGCAGAGATCTTTCATTTAGGTGTTTTTTTTTTTTTTTTTCCAGAGTGTCATGGCTTTCCATGCCTGAAATACTCTCATGGGCTTTTCAGCAGGATCCGCATGACTTAAGGGCTGATTCTGAGGCCAGAGTGTTGTTAGGACATCTGCCATTCTATGGGTCTGCTGTGTATCTCACTTCCCATGTTGGATCATTCTCTCCCTTTTTGATTCTATCAGCTAGTATTTGCAGACACTAGTCTTGTTTATGTGATCCCTTTGGTTCTTAGTCCTATCATTATGATCAATTGTGAACAGAAATTGATCACTTTAACTAGTGAGATGGCATTGGTACATGCCACCTTGATGGGATTGAATTGGAATCCCCTGGTATGTTTCTAACTCTACCGTTTGAGGTAAGTCAGCTTGAGCATGTCCCGAATTGCACATCTCATCCCTCTCTTATTCCCACGCCTATATTTAACAGTGATCACTTTTCAGTTAAGTTTCAGCACTTAAGAAGAATTGTGTATTGATTACAGTATTCAACCAAAAGTATTAAGTAGAACAAACAAAAACAATACTAAGAGGGATAACATATCAAGTTGCTCATCAAAAGCTCTTGTCCTGACGGTTGATGCACAATGTAATACTTTATCCATTTTAGTATTTTTTTTTTGTTCTAGTACCTTTGGTTGAACTCTGTAATTAACACACAATTATTCTTAGGTGTTTATATTTTAACTGAAAAGTGATCCCTGTTAGGAATTTGGAAAACATTTTGCTGAGTGAAATAAGCCAATCCCAAAGGGGCAAATACCACTTGTTCTCCTTGATAGGTGACAACTAACTGAGCACCAGAAACGGTGACTTGATCAGCCCTCACCCTTACTGTTGATGAGCAACTTGATATGTATTTTTTATTTGAAAATATGCCTTTTAACTAGTGCACTGGCACTAAAAATGGAAAAGAAAGAAAATTAAGGATACATTTTAAAGGGAAATTTGGGTCTTTGCTCATTGTCCAAATATGACAAATAAAACAATTCAAGATGATGGTCATTTTAAGCCTGGGTACCTGGAAGAAAAAATGGTGCTATTAATAAAAATGAAAACCAGGCTGGCGCCGCGGCTCAACAGGCTAATCTTCTGCCTAGCGGCGCCGGCACTCCGGGTTCTAGTCCCGGTCGGGGCACCAGATTCTGTCCCGGTTGCCCCTCTTCCAGGCCAGCTCTCTGCTGTGGCCCGGGAAGGCAGTGGAGGATGGTCCAAGTGCTTGGGCCCTGCACCCCATGGGAGACCAGGAGAAGCACCTGGCTCCTGGCTTCAGATCAGTGTGGTGCGCCGGCTGCAGCGTGCCAGCCGCGGCAGCCATTGGAGGTTGTACCAACGGCAAAAGGAAGACCTTTCTCTCTGTCTCTCTCTCTCCCTGTCCACTCTGCCTGTCAAAAAAAAAAAAAACAAAAAAAAAAAAACAAAAAAAAAAACAAAAAAAAAACCTATCTTCTAATGTCATTAGGAAAATTCAGAATATGTCAATATTCTACCTCAAGCATGAAAAAAGACAATCACATTATTAACAGAAATAAGAAATCAAGTTTCGTAATGCATAGTCTCACTTTAACACAGAACAAATCAGACCCTTATTGATTATGATTTTATAATAATGATATATTCTAATAAATCAGAAACTAACACATCAATATCGATTTATGCCATATCTTGTTCTTTATATTGATGAGTTCCTTCTCAGTTTATTATAAATTAAAACTGTATAATTGGCCCCTTTTCCCATCCCCATTTACTTGCCTAAAGGTGAATTAGGGAGAGCTAAGGGAAGCCATCCTGAAAATTCATGAATTGATTGAAACTCTTAATCATAATGAATAAATCAACATTGCTACATATCTTTCAAGAAGCTTTTAAAATATTAGAAATGTCAAGTGGCTAGTTAAGCCACATACTAGAAGAAATTTTACCTGCAGCAAATAGTACACCAAACTGGACAAATAACATGAAATGATTATCTGAGTATCATTTCATGCATGTCACTGAAGGGGTATCATAGTGGTATCACTGCCTAAAACAAATTCTTGTGCAATTTCCATTTGTGAGATATATTCCTAAGTACAATTATCTATTAGTGGTAAGTTACATTTCTTGGAGAATTAATATTTCTTTGTACTGGAGAAAGGTATATTAAGAACCCAGATTGCAAGAGCTGCTACTTAAATTGTAATTTCATATTCAAAAATAAAAGTGATTTATTATTGTAGACTAAAGTATTTCCATAAAAACATATCAGAAAAATTTAACAAAAAATGCAAGATGTTAAAATAGTTCAAAAGAAAAAGAAATATGTCAATATTTCATAAAAAAGTAGAAGAATTCCTAGTTTCCCCAACACAAAGAAATGAAAAGTGTTTGAGATGGAAGTGTTAATTATGCTGATTTGGTCATATATATATATATATATACATATATACATATATATGTATGTACATATTTGTAGGTGTACATATAATTATCACTCCATACCTCAGAATATGTTCATTTTTAAGTATTACTTATTTTTATGTAAGAAATAAAAATATACTATTCATTTGTTATATATAGTCATTGGGTTTGGAGGAACACGATAGATAAATGCTTTGCTGAGAAACAAGCAGAATGAAAAGTGAGTAACTTCAGGATTAAAAAGTTTTTACTGTGTAAATGAGTTGATGGTGATGACTGTTTAGATGTTGAGAGGCCCAAATTTAAAGCCCCATAAAAAAAGAAATCTTGCAGTGAACAGCTGAAGGCTTACGTAGAGAATCATTTTGCTTTTAGGGGTATTTCTACTTAGATTTTCAAAGCTGCAGATATTTTTGATATTCATCATCAAAATGAGTTAGAGATTTTTTAATACCAGTATTTCTTCTTCTGGAAAAATGAAGAATCTAGACCTAAGTGAGCACATAGATGCTAAGATCCTGTGCTTCGTATTTCACATACAGATCTGAATGGCCAAACTCAATCAAGTCTCCAATGATTATTTGAAATCAGTCACCTAATGTACTCTGTGGCTCAATATAGTTCCAGGATAATGTTTAAATAATTACACATACATATTATAGACATACATAAACATGTATTTTAAAGTCTGTAAAGATATGTGTAGTTGACAAGATAGGTTCTGTGCAAACAAAAATTTATCAGAAAAGAATTCTAAATAAAAGGTATGCTTTATTTCAAGAAGCAATTTGTGAACTGTGGAGAGTTTGGTACAAAGCAGAAGTGTGTTCAGAAGGAATAAAGGGATAAAGAAGTGGGCTATATTTTAAAGGGACAGTTCCCACCATGTTCCCTTTCTGGTTTGCTATTGAAATTAGAAATGCAAGTTTGTGGCAAGTGCTCGGTCCTGATTGGTTAACATTGAAAACTGGATGGTGAAGTAGGACTTTTGGAGGCTATTTCATTTCTCATGGGATCACATTTATTGTAGAATAGAAAGTAGATGTATCAGATCCAAGATAGCATATATAATGCATAAGGGGGTGCTTTAGAAATATTCACAATTTTTTGAGAATAGTACAATATTAAGGGACTTGTAGATTTCATACATAACTTGCTGTATCAGATGAGATGTACCAGGTGAGCACAGTCTTACTTTGTTTTCTTTAAACATCATCTACTTACTCCAGCAATACCATTCAACCCAGACTTGCTAATGAATTCCCATAGGCTTCTATACAAGCAAGTGATGTGATCATTATATTTCATCCTGGGCCAGGATCATGATATTCCATCCTGGGCCAGAGGGAAAGTAAATGAAACACTAAACAGTCTTATTCTACTACACTTTAGCCATTTATCACATTCTGCACTAAAACACAGTTATTGAATTATTCATGTGAAAATAATGTTCTAATCTGATGACATGTCTATTTTTCTAGACCAAATGTTTAGCTCCTGTTCAATTTTATCCCATATTCATGGAAAGTATTATTATTTTAATTATTGTTATCATTTTTGAATAGGTAGGTCTATTTTTCTTCTTTTAGATTACTAAATCAAAATAAAATATATAATGTGACTAAAAATTTAATTTCAGATGAAAAGATATTGACAGGATCAATAGCAGCTTATATGTTATATCTTTACCCTTCATTAAAAGTACCAAGGAAATTTTAATGACAAAAATAGAAAAAAGTTATTAAGAATTAAAATATTAAAATCATTTGGAAGTACAGAAATTACATGTAGAAATAAATTACTTATGTAAGAGGTTGGAATTGTGATGTAATGGGTTGGGCCACCATCGGCAATGCTGGTATCTCATATGGGCACTGATTCCAGTCTCACGTACACTGTTTCTGATCAGCCCCCTTGTAACACTCCTGGGAAAGCAACAGAAGATGGTCCAGGGGGCCGGCGATGTGGCGCAGTGGGTTAATGCCCTGTCTGAAGCGCCCGCATCCCATATGGGTGCCGGTTCAATACCTGGCTGCTCCACTTCTGATCCAACTCCCTGCTATGGTCTGGGAAAGCAGTAGAAGATGGCCCAAGTCTTTGGGCCCCTGTACCCATGAAGGAGACCCAGAAGAAGCTCCTGGCTCCTGGCTTTGGATTGGTGCAGCTATGGCCATGGCAGCCAGTTGGGGAGTGAGCCATCAGATGGAAGACCTCTCTCTATCTCTCTCTGCCTCTCTTCTGTGTAACTCTGACTTTTAAATAAAAATGAATAAATCTCTTTTTCTAAAAAAAAAAAAAAAAAAAGATGGCCCAAGTACCTGAGACACTGCACACATATGGGAGACCAGGATGAAGCTCCTGGCTCTTGGCTTCACCTGGTCCTGCTCCAGCTGTTGTGGTCATTTGGGGAGTGAACCAGTAGATAAAAGATCCATCTCTCTCTCTCTCTCTTCCTCTCCCTCTGTAACTGCCTTTCAAATAAACAGAGTAAATCTTTTTTTAAAAATTGCCTATTAAGTACTAGAAGGAAACATTGCATGGCCTATGGAAATAAAACTAAGTGTCTAGTTTATAAGCATAAAAACAAATCATAGGAAATAAATTTAGAAGGACTTTTGAAGGTTTAGCTAGGACAGGAAACTTCATGTCAATATGTTCTGTTGTTTGTATATGTTTGGGCATATCATGCTCAAAGCATGTCTGAATATCCAAAACAGTCCAGGAGGCCGGTGCCGCGGCTCACTAGGCTAATCCTCCACCTAGCGGCGCCGGCACACCGGGTTCTAGTCCTGGTCGGGGCGCCGGATTCTGTCCCAGTTGCCCCTCTTCCAGGCCAGCCCTCTGCTGTGGCCAGGGAGTACAGTGGAGGATGGCCCAGGTGCTTGGGCCCTGCACCCCATGGGAGACCAGGAAAAGCACCTGGCTCCTGGCTCCTGTCATCGGATCAGTGCGGTGCGCCGGCCGCAGCGCGCAGGCCGTGGAGGCCATTGGAGGGTGAACCAACGGCAAAGAAAGACCTTTCTCTCTCTCTCTCTCTCTCTCTCTCTCTCTCACTGTCCACTCTGCCTGTCAAAAATAAAATAAATAAATAAATAAAAAAAAAACAAAAACAAAAACAAAACAAAACAGTCCAGGAGCTTTGTACGTGGTCAACCCAGGAAGTCACTTTTTAAAAACTCCTAGTTTCTTAATATTCAGCAAGTGTTAGGAATACCGACTGAAATGCTAATGACTTTTTGTTGTTAGCTTTTAATTACATTTCCTCACAAACCAAATTTCATAGATGAGACTCATGGAGGTAAATGTACACTTTTTATACTATTTTGCATCTAAGGTATGATATGCTTATGAAAAAATAAATATATTTTACATGGAAACTTATTAATGAGAAATACACTACCTTTAATAAGTAAATTTGAGGTTATCTGGATGCTTCTAAGAAAATAAGATAATTCTTCATATTTAAAAATCTTACTAATTTTGAAGATAGTTCTGTTTGGAAAAAATCCCATAGATAACCCAACACTTACAAGAAAAGCCTTTTGCACCTGGAAACGATGCAGAAGTCTCCTGAAAGCAAGCAGCATTGTGGATTCATCATGATGGCTCCTATGGAGTTTGGAAAGACATTTAATATAAAAGTATATGATAAAAGCTGAAGAGAAAAAGAAAAAAAAAATCAATGAAATAAGGGAGGAAAGCACAGATCAAGCAAGATAAAACATTGCCAGATCAGATAAACTTGTAGATCGTATAAAATGTTAAATTTAGGGTCTCATAACAATAGAAAACAATATAATGCACAAATGTACTTTCCTGTAATAGTCTTTTTTTATTTAAAATTGCCACAATATTTCTGAGAAAAGTCTAGTCTGAAATTGTTATGTAATAGCTTTAGGGTTACTAAAATTTGTCCTGACCCTTATCATTTTTAAGAATTATATCTTGGCCGGCGCCACGGCTCACTAGGCTAATCCTCCACCTAGCGGCGCCAGCACACCAGGTTCTAGTCCCGGTTGGGGCGCCGGATTCTGTTGTGGTTGCCCCTCTTCCAGGCCAGCTCTCTGCTGTGGCCCGGGAAGGCAGTGGAGGATGGCCCAAGTGCTTGGGCCCTGCACCCCATGGGAGACCAGGAGAAGCACCTGGCTCCTGGCTTTGGATCTGCGTGGTGCGCTGGCCGCAGTGTGCCAGCTGCGGCGACCATTGGAGGGTGAACCAATGGCAAAGGAAGACCTTTCTCTCTCTCTCTCTCTCTCACTGTCCACTCTGCCTGTCAAAAAAAAAAAAAAAAGAATTATATATTTTATTATTTTAAAATATCAAAAATAATTGGAAAGGAAAAGGAACTCATTTCTTGTGGTTTTTATACTTCTGTGTGATTAGATCCGTTGGAGCACACAGAATGCCTCTCCCTATTCTTCTCTTCCTTATTCCTTCTTTCTCATGCCAAGAGATGCAATTAGTGAGTTGAGAAGAGGAGCTGGTTTTGTAGCCCAGTATCTTGTTTCTCCAACTTCTTGGGCCTTTCTGCTCATGAAAGTGTGTACTCTGATCTGCTATCTGCTTAGTGTTGAGGTTCCTGGAGTGTTCTTACTTAATTTGGGCAACAAGCACAATTCAGGCAATGCTAGTAGGCCATTAAGTGTGATTAAACCTCACCATCCAACATAGCTTCATCAACAGTAACACAAGTAGAATTGTGCTTTCAAATTACCACCTCTTGCTTCCTGAGTTTTTCTCAGTCATTGGTGAATAGGAATAGCACAGGAGAGTTATGTGTTAACTGTTGGACCACAAGAGAATGGCGGAAACATAGCTGGTTATCTTTCCACTCATACGCATTTCGACTGCTACATACAGGCAAAGGAACAAACAAAGCAAGTTGGTTAATTAAAATTAATTTGATGAGACACTATATATTCTAATTGTTATAACTAATGTGTAAGTGTAGTATAACTCATTAATTATACAGCCATTTGTGTGACTAATATCTTCCATGATACAGGGAAGGACAATGTGGTCAAATTCTTTGCAGACAAAAAGATGCCCTGCCCAAAAGAAGTTCACAGGACAGTAGAGGTTGATGTCCTTTAAATATGAAAACAGAAGAGGTGGAACTCATAATTTATTTAGACTTATAAATGAATGTTAAAATATTATATATTACTGCAACATATGCAACTAGCTATTTTGTACTTTTAGTGTTCACATCTATTTGATGGTATTTTATTTAAATTTCTATTTTATTAAAATGAGCTAAACTTTGATTTTGTATTTCTCCACCTAGCTTTAAAGAATATTCGGTTATGCATTCACTAATTAATTCAGTGAAATTTACAAATATTTATATACAAACTGCTATTATTTGCTATCCACCAAGTGAGACACTTCAGACTCAGTACTGAACACAACAAAAGCCCTGCTTTGTTGGAATTTACATTCTGGTTGACTGGATAGACACTACTCAGCTAATGAACTAAACATACGAGATAATATCGAGTGATAATGAGAGCTAAACAGAAAATTTATAAAAATGCTCTTTTAGATATATTTTTCAGAAATATACTATAATGTTAATAGAAATCATCTTTGGACATAAAATAAATGAAGTGGGAGACAAAATAAAGATTCTAAAGGATGTCTAGGAAAGGTGCATTACCTTGGATGAAAGAGTTAGGGCAAAGTCACTATTCATTTAAGGAATAGTAGTATCATTATATTTACATCAAGCACTTTGTACTAAGTACACCAGATGCAGTACTGAGTAAGAAGAAAATATTCTGAAAGTAACAAAGACCAGATTATATATATTTAAATTATAAAAAGAAATTGAACAATTATAATCATGAAAGCACAACTGATTCTGTATGAACACCAAAGCTAAGATGGACATCATTAGTTGCATGCTATTTTGGACGACTTGCCTGTGTTTGGCACATTATTTAGACCAAAACAAAAGTTTATACTCCAATAATAATGGTGGATAAATGATGGGAATTAAAATCCATAGTATTATCTTGACTATTTTCATCATTGACTAGAAAAATTAAAAAAAAAAAAAACTTAAGACAATAATAATGTTTGGTAATTGGAAATTTAATAACATTCTGTTACCCATTAAGGAAGAAACATTATAATAAGTGGTTGCTACAAACACATTTGCTACAATTCAACATTGATACCTAAAGAAAATTATTTTCTTTTTTAAAGATTTATTTATTTACTTGGAAGTCAGAGTTAGAGAGAGAGAGAGAGAGAGAGAGAGAGAGAGAGGGAAAATCTTCTATCCTTTCTGGTTTACTCCCCAGATAGCTGCAATGGCCAGGGCTGGGCCACACCAAAACCCCAGGCGTCCAGAGCTTCTTCCAGGTCTCCCATATGGGTAGCAGTGGCCCAAATATCTGGAACATCTGCATCTGCTTTTCCCAGGCCATTAACAGGAAGCTGGATTGGAAGTGGAGCAGCCAGAAGATGAACTGGCACCCATATGGGTTGCCAGCATTGCAGGTGGCAGTTTTACTGGGTTACGTCATAACATTGGCCTCCAAGAAAAATTTTTTTAAACTTGTCAATAGAAGAGAATTCCTGGGCCAGTGCTGTGGCATAGCAGGATAAGCCTTTGCCTGCTGTGCCAGCATCCAAAATGTGTTCCAGTTCGAGTCTTGGCTGCTCCACTAAAGATCCAGCTCTCTGCTAATGCTCCTGGAAAGCAGCAGAAGATGGCTCAAGTCCTCGTGTCCCTTCACCCATGTGGTAGAATTGGTGAAGCTCTGGGCCCCTGTCTTCGGCCTCGCTCAGCCCCAGCAGTTGTGTCCATCTGGGGAATGAAACATTAAATGGAAGATCTCTTTCTCCCTCTGCCTGACTCTGTTCTTCTCTCTATAACTCTTTCAAATAAATAAAAAGTAAATCTTTATAAAAAGAGATTTGATATTTATGAGTTGGTGATATTGATTGGCTAACCTGCAGTTCTAACATGTTACACAGTCCAGTCTCAATTCAGTCTGAACCTGAGGAAGAGTTAGGGAAAGACTGGAGGGGTGGAGTGAGATGTCAGAAGTATGCATGTCCATGAAGATTTGAAGTCTACTGGCTAATTTTATCCAAGTCAGATGACAACACTAAAGTTGTTTCAGTTCTTTTCTGGATAAACTAATATAGCTTTGTCAAACTTTATTTTATGTCTTTAGCAAACCAATTTCAACAATATACTACAATTTAATATTTAATTATTATAATTATTAATTTTATTCACTTACTAAATTGCTAAAGTTAATTGTTAACACATTAGGGAATATATCTGAAAATTATAATTATTATATTTTTATTTTAAAAGATACTATTATAGTTTTGATTATTTGTGACTATTTTAAAATTCACTGTATATGAATGGAATGGTCATAAGTTATTTGATTCTTTTTTTTTTTTTTTTTTTGACAGGCAGAGTGGACAGTGAGAGAGAGAGACAGAGAGAAAGGTCTTCCTTTGCCGTTGGTTCACCCTCCAATGGCCGCCGCGGCCGGCGCGCTGCGGCCGGCGCACCTCACCGATCCAATGGCAGGAGCCAGGAGCCAGGTGCTTTTCCTGGTCTCCCATGGGGTGCAGGGCCCAAGCACCTGGGCCATCCTCCACTGCACTCCCGGGCCACAGCAGAGGGCTGGCCTGGAAGAGGGGCAACCGGGACAGAATCCGGCGCCCCGACCAGGACTAGAACCCGGTGTGCCGGCGCCGCTAGGTGGAGGATTAGCCTAGTGAGCCGCGGCGCCGGCCCTATTTGATTCTTGTTTCTAGCCCTTTTCTCTATTCCTGATGAACTAGGATCTTTTTACAAGTTACTTGTTGAATATTTTATTTGGTGGAGCATTAAGCCTTTGACTATAATGTAAATTAAAAATATGTCATCTCAAAAATTAGGGAAGGGAGGAAGAAAAATGAGTAAAGAGGAAGGAGGGAAGGTTATGGGGATAGAGGAGGAGAAGAAATTTTTCTTAGAATCGCATCTATGAATTACGTGAATATGTTCTCTTAGTATTACTATTACTTTAACATGAGAATTGATGAGATAAAATAATTTTAACATTGTAAAATTATATTGAAATTTTTACTTTCTTTATAGTTGTGTCTTCTTTCAGTGAGACATCTTTCCAAGATCATATTTGTGCCACTTGGTATATTAACAAATAGAGTCTACAAAACTCACTCCATCGTAAAACAATAAAAATACTAGCAAAAATAATGAGAATCAACCTTCTTTAATGTTCTGGAAATCTTTAAGGACTTACAGGAATCCATTCTGTGTTTTTAAGAAAACGAGTTGGACCTCAGTCAAACCTTTGTAGTGGTTTAATCAGCCTTTGTCATCGTCTATAAAGCTCTATATCAATGATAGGCTTGAAAATTCACCATTAGGAGGATACAAAACAGAACTCAAACGTTATGGAAGCCTCTTTCTCAAAGAATTATCATTATTTGGCATATCTTTTGGGACAACATTGGAGATTCCACTAAATAATTTCATTTTGAGGTGAGCAATATTTTGCAGGTCAAGAAGATGCGTATGATGTGCACATGCCCTACTGGCTTGCTCTTTCCATTTCTGGCTGCTCTGCTTCCAGTTTAGCTTCCTGCTGATGTACTCTGGCAGGCAACAAATGACAGCTCTAGTGCTTGGGCCCCTGCCACCCACAAGGAAGACCCACATGGAGTTCTGGGCACTTGGCTTTAGCCTGGACTATCCATATAATAGAATCTGAGAGTTCAATTCTTGCAGACACGTCCTATAAGAAATGTCAAAGGAAAAGTAAATGACACCAGCCAGTTATTCAACATTATGTGAAAAAATAAAGAACAATAATACTTTTAAAAACAATAAGGGTAGATATTTGGCCTCAAAATTAAGACACCACTAAACATATCCACATTCCACATCTCAGTGGCCTAGTTCCTGCCCTGGCTCCACACTTGATTCCAGTTCCTGCCAGTGCAGAACCTGGGCTCAAGTAATTGGGTCCCTGCCATCCAATTGAGAGAACTGGATTAAGTTTCTGGCCCCCAAAACAGGCCTCAGCCCATACTCAGCCATTGCAGGCATTTCACCTGTGACTCAAAAGATGTGAATTATCTCTGTCCATTGTTTGTTTCTCACTCTGTCTCTATAACTCTCAAATATTTTTAAAAAGATAACTGTATATGTTATGAAAAATAAATTTATTTTTATTTTTTAAAGATTTATTTATTTTATTTGAAAGGCAGAGCTACAAAGCCAGAGAGGGGCAGAGGCAGAGACAGAGAAGTCTTCCATCACTGGTTCACTCCCTAGATGGCCACAACAGCCAGAGCTGAGCTGATCCAAAGCCAGGAGCCAGGAGCATCCTCTGAATCTCACATGTAGGTACAGTTCAGGCCATCTTCTACTGCTTACCCAGGCCATAGCAGAGAGCGGGGCTGGAAGTGGAGCAGCCAGGACTTGAACCGGCACCCATTTGGGATGTTGGCATTGCATACAGCAGCTTTACCTGCTAAGCCACTGTGCCGACCCCATATTTTTATTTTTAATTTTTTTTCTATCTAACTTTTTGAGAACAAGTGAACTGAATAAAGTATAGTGATTTCAAATTTGACTCAATGATCATACAATTATAAATATTTAGTATGTGAAAAAATAGCATAAAGAATAGATAAGTAACTGTGTAGTAGAAAATATTAGTGTATTACTTAATTGAATTCATACTAATCCAAGTTAAACTGTGATAAATTACTATGCTAATGGCAATTTCAGGGAAGATCTATAACAAAATAGCTCCAAAATATTTAGTAAAATAAAGTAACAGGAAATTGTAAAGTTATGCTAGAATATGTCTACTTAACAAAAAGAAGTCATAGTTCCATTCTCTGAGAACACCGTGCTTCAGGGTAAATTGCCTAATCCTTTTGATATTGGATTTACTCATCTGCAAATGATTAAACTTTCCCTTCCAAATTTTGGTGAGGATTAAATGTGACAAGATGGATATGGGACCAGGCAGGTTAACTGCTCAACAAGCATGATTTCGTTTTCTCTCTATTTACATATTGTTGCTTCTGTCTCTTTTTCCTCTAATGTTTTTTGCGACTTAATTTTGCAGTGCTTCTCAGGATGTTATTGAGAATGCAAATGAAAATATTGTAATTAGTTGATCTTTATTTTTCATGTACTTGTGTCTTTTCTAAGTTTTTAAAAATCTCCTTAGCACTTTTAACTAAAATAAAAATTGCACATATTTATGTGGTACTGGGTATTGTTTCAATACAGACATATATTGTGTCATGCCCAAATCATAATAAATGTATCTACCTATTCGAACATTATTATTTTTGTCCATTTTTATCTTTACTCCATTCCCTCTGAGACAACACACTACCAAGTGTAGCTCAATTGTTTTGCCTCACTGTAGCACAGTAGCTTTTTGGTCTAATATGAAATAGACAGTAAAACTCATAAGGAAAGAATCAACTGGTTCTGAGATCATTTTAACAGTTCTAGGTATCTGATATTTATAAAATAGATAGACTTCTGTGACTTCTGTTACAAATAAATAATACTTTGGAAATACTTGCCAGCATCATAATTCAGATGAAGTTCACAGTTTATTTACCATTTTATTCTCAAAGAGACTCAAATTTCTGCCTGCTTTACAAGATATTCCAAGTTTTAATAGCAGATAAGGGTGGAGTGGAGAGGGTCTGCTGAAACAGACAACATTAATGTGGAGGGAAATTATGCAACTATAAAGTTTCATGTTAAAGCTTATTTGTACCAAACATAAATCACCCAGCAAACAGAATTTTTAGAAAAACAAAACAAATAACACATGGCAACTCAGGGTTCCAAAGACATACTCCTACTTATAATCTTATAAAACGATCCATCAGCTACCTCCAAGGACCTTCATAAAATGTTTTTTGAAAGTCAATTTACAATGTAACCTGTTACTTAAAGATGATTGAAATATAGGTTTATAGTCATATATGGGTAGTGGGGTTTGAATTTTGGCTACACAGCTTCCAACAGCTTCCTGTTAATGTATTTTGGGAGGCAGTAGGTGATGGCCTCGTGCTTAGACTTTTTTTATTATTATTTTATTTATTTGAAAGAGTTACAGAGAGAGGTAGAGACAGAGAGAAAGGTCTTCCATCCACTGGTTCACTCCCCAGATAGCCACAATGGCTGGAGCTGCGCTGATTGGAAGACAGGAGCCAGGAACTTCTTCTAGGTCTCCCAGGTGGGTGCAGGGGCCCAAGTAGTTGAGCCATCCTCTACTGCTTTCTCAGCCCATAGCAGAGAGCTGGATCAGAAGTGGAGCAGCTAAGATGCAAACTTGTGCCCACATGGAATGCTGGCACTGCAGGTGGCAGCTTTACCACTTAGACCACAGCAAAGGCCCCGGGAGCTAAAATTTAAAAACAAGTAAAAATTAATGTCTAGGTGTATCAGTATTGCTGTAAATATAGTTTTGTAAAACATTGTTTTATATTTTTACAAATGCTTAAGAATGTTATACTACAGGGCCGGTGCTGTGGCATAGCTGGTAAAGCTGCAGCCTGCAAGGCCAGCATCCCATATGGCCACCAGTTCTAGGTCTGGCTGCTCCACTTCTGATGCAGCTCTCTGCTATGGCCTCAGAAAGCAGTAGAAGACATCCCAAGTCCTTGCACCCACATGGGAGACCTGGAAAAAGCTTCAGGTTCCTGGCTTTGGATCAGCCCAGCTTTAGCTGTTGTGGTCATTTGGGGAGTGAACGAGCAGATGGAAGACCTCTCTCTCTCCCTCTCTCTGTCTCTGCCTCTGTGTAACTCACTGACTTTCAAATAAATAAACAAATCTTTTTGTTTTTTTTTAAAGAGAATGTTGTATTACCATAATTTTAATGATCAATGATTACTTTAATTTGCTGTATATGAGTGAAATGATCATTTTTTCATTTAAGTATTGATTATAGCCATTGTCTATTTTCCCACTAAACTATGGTCTTTTTGCTTTTTACTTGTTAAACTTATTTGACAAAGTATTAAGTATTTTTACTGTAATGTAAATTTAAAATATCTTAGAAACTAAAAAACTGACAGAGTAGGAAGGAGGGTGGGACAGAGTGGGAGAGATGGAGTGGGGAGGAAGGGAATATCATTATGTTCTTAGAATCATATCTAATAATCACATTGAATCTGTTAAATAATTAAAAATTAAAATAAAATTAAAAAATAAAAAACCTAAATAAATTCAGATAATTATTTAAATTTCTAAATTATTGTCAGAACTCAAAAGGGAATTTCATAATTCTGGATAACTAATAATATGTATTATTTCCACTAAAGAATGTTGATTGTAGGCAGAAAAATTTAAAAGAAGCTATTGCCTTCTTAAAGCCACTCTATTATTTAAATATGACATTTTTGTTCAAATCTGTATGTAATTCAAATAAATGACCCAAAATCCCTGAAGAAACATTTGTGATTAACTTTAATCAGCATGAAATTTGGGGGAGCAAGAAACTGTATGGAATCTAATTTCAGGGCTAACAAGGATTATGTAGAAAATCCCTTCAGTTATGCACATTATTGTAAAAGTCATTCTAGAAATGAGTCAGTGCGTGTTTCCGCCTTCATTAAGACAGTGTACTAGAACAAGTTGGATCTCTTGTTTGTAACTGGAGAGTGAAGGATGTCTCAAGGATGACAAACTGAGAATAACTACTAATTTTCCAAACTTCAAGTAGTGAGAAAATTCTAGCTTGCACAGGGAAATAAATTCTGTAAGATAGAACTTTCAGTGAGGAGTACCCCTCTGTTATCTTCGCAAGTATAAAAAGAGTTTACTTTTTCTCTCTCAACAAGGATGCAAAGGAAAGATTTTCAAAATAGTAGGAAAATAATCCTTCAGAGGATTGTTTTTCCAATGGGATTTGGTCTTGGGAAGCAGATCAATATAGCTACATAGTGGAGGACATATTAATTGAGATGCATTGCTTCAAAAATATTAAAAATGGAAGAGTATATTTTGCCATAACAGTCTGGATGGTTCTTTGAAAATTTATTTACTAACGAACACTAAGACTCTGTAGTTCTAAAATGATGACTGGAAGCAATGCAATTCATTGTTCTAGTGTCCATGGATATGGGAAGGAACTATTTAGATAATTTTCTGCCAATTTAGATTTTACATTGCATGGACATACTTTTCTTCTCTCTCTCTTTTTTTTTTTTTTTTTTTTTTTTTTTTTGACAGGCAGAGTGGACAGTGAGAGAGAGAGACAGAGAGAAAGGTCTTCCTTTTGCCATTAGTTCACCCTCCAATGGCCACCGCGGCTGGCACGCTGCGGCCGGCGCACTGCGCCAATCCAAAGGCAGGAGCCAGGTGCTTCTCCTGGTCTCCCATGGGGTGCAGGGCCCAAGCACTTGGGTCATCCTCCACTGCACTCCCGGGCCATAGCAGAGAGCTGGCCTGGAAGAGGGGCAACCACAACAGAATCCGGCTCCCCAACCGGGACTAGAACCCGGTGTGCCGGCGCCGCAAGGTGGAAGATTAGCCTAGTGAGCCATGGCGCCATCCTCCATGGACATACTCTTAGCAATACCAGTTTGCTATTGGTGCCTCAACATACAACATTCATTTATATACCATTCTTTCTAACTAATTTTTTCAATCATAAATTAATTTTCATTTTCTCTTCATGAAAACTATTTTGCCTTCAAAAGGCAATGGAATTAGTCCTCTGAATGAATGCTTTCCAGCCTATTGCCTAGAAATTCACATTATTAGGTTGTAAGTGATATCAAGTTGAAACAAAGTGACAGAATTTGTAGAAGGAAGGAACAACTGGGGTACCACATGATTTCATGATGTTTTAGATACTTGGAATGTTGGAATGCTTTTCCTAATATTAAACTAGAATTTGCCTTTTTATTTTCTAGAATACTGTTTCTAACTTTACCATATGAGGCTGTATGGAGAAATTTAAATCCCTCTTTCACATATAGCATTTGTATCTCTAAAATTTTCATATTTTCTTCAACAAGATACCTTTCCCAAGCCCTTGACTTTTCTTTTAATATTACTTCTGAAACTTATTTTCTTTCCTCTACGAAATGCTATGAAAAGTTTCTATAAACCTCACTATCAAGAACTAAAATCAACACCATGGTCATTAGATAAGGCAAAACCATTCTATCTTTTTAAAAATTGATGCGTATTAATGTAATCCAAGATTCCAACAATTTTTGCAGACTGAGGATATAAGACATTTTGTTTTAAAAATACAAATATATTGTCTATATAATTGTAATTTTGTCAAAAAACTCATTTAATAATAAAAGAAAATAAACTGACATATCCCAGATTGTACTAGGTTATTCAAATGCTCAAGCAAAGTGTGTAGTATGAAAAAAAAAAAGCTGCATGAATTTCATAATGTCTTCACCCAACTAAAGTCATCTTTCAATCCTAACTTTTCTATAAGGTTTTGAAATGTCCTAGTATTTAGTGGCAAAGCCATCACCTGCTTCTACATGAAATTCAGGCACCCTGTGAGTTCTGTGCTCTCAGTAAGTAATAAAGAATTTTTACAATCTCAGTTCAGACATAACAATGTTCCAATTCATGTAATAATCGAAACTTGAAGCTTGGTAAATCCTTCTCGCTCAGCTTGAGCCTGCTTCAGGGCACAGAAAGCCAGTGAGGTGATGAGATTAGCAAGGCTGCCTCCCTCCCTCCTCTAGGCTCCATATGTAACAGACAGATCAGCTGATTTATCAAGCCAATGGATGCTCCTTAGCAAAGAGCAGGAAGTTGTGCACTATCAGAGCTCCCTGGATTGTGGTCGTGTATCCTAATTTATGATGTTCTAAGATAAAATGATGTTAAATTTTGTATTTAGGAAATATTAAACATTAATACTTAACCAGAGGAAATTCTTGGATGTTAAAGCAGATACAGGTTTTCTTAATGGCCCTCCTTTATGTAGTGCTGGAGAATCATAAGATTAAAGAAAGGCATTTTTTGAAAGATTTCTTTGAGGGGCGGCACCGTGGCACAGTGGGTTAATCCTCCGCCTGAAGCGCCGGCATCACATATGGCCGCTGGTTCTAGTCCCAGCTGCTCCTCTTCCCATGCAGCTCTCTGCTATGGCCTGAGAAAGCAGTAGAGGATGGCCCAAGTCCTTGGGCCCCTGCATCTGCATGGGAGACCAGGAAGAAGCTCCTGGCTCCTGGCTCCTGGCTCCTGGCTCCTGGCTTCGGATTGGCGCAGCTCCAGTCATTGTGGCCATTTGGGGAGTGAACCAACAGAGGGAAGACCTCTCTCTGTCTCTCCTTCTCACTGTCTGTAAGTGTACCTCTCAAATAAAAATAAATAAAATCATTAAAATATTTATTTGAAAGGCAGAATTACAGAGAGAAAGGGAGAGTTTCCGCCTGCTGATTCACTACCCAAATGGCTGCAAGTGTCAGAGTTGGGCCAGGCTGAAAACAGGAGCCAGGAACTCCATCTGGGTCTCCCACTTGGATGGAAGGGGGCCAACTTCTTGGCCAACTTCCACTGCCTTCCCACGTGCCTTAACATTGGACCGGGTGGGAAACTGGGAAGCTGGGTGTTAAACCATTACTCATATGGGATATGGAGTCTCAGGCAGCAGCTTAACCCACTGTGCTACAGAACTGTCCAAATAAAAGCATGTTTGCTTAATGTTATGCAATTATTAAGTAGTTGTCTGATTTTCACGTTAAAGACCTGCATACTTCTCTTTCTCTAGCAAGAGCCATGTCAACAAGACAGAATAATTTCTTGTTAAGACACTAACAATTGAGTTACTAATAGGATTGTTGCAGGATGACTGATGAAATTAAGGACAGAAGTGATAGAACAATGGTATAACTGATAGATTCAGACAAATTTCCTATGTCATCAGCTGTCTGTAAATGCCCTTAGGCCACAGAGAGTTCATAGGAAATAAAGTCTGAAATTCTCCCTGTGACAGTTTTCTCTGATGTCTAGCCTAGTCACTTCACAACTCATTACAGCAGCAAGAATTAGAGCCTGAATTGTCCTGCTTCATGGTATTGAATCAGGGTCACTATGTCAGCTATGAATTTAGGAAGGTGAATCTCCCAGAATGAAATTAGATCTCTATTTTAACAAAGCATAAATGACTTATTGTAAGAAATGATAGGGTTTATAAGCATGCAGTGTTGCAATGTGATATATTTTAGAGAAACAAATTTTCCTAATGGGATTCCCCCACTCAAAACTTCCCTACTTGCTGCCCTGGATTCACCATTAGTGTTTTTTTTTTTTTTTTAAGATTTATTTATTTATTTGAAAGTCAGAGAAGTCAGAGTTATATATAGAGAGAAGGAGAGGCGGGGGGGGGGGGTCTTCTTTCCATCTGCAGGTTCACTCCCCAATTGGCCACAATGGCTGGAGCTGGGCCGATCTGAAGCCAGGAGCTTTTTCCGGGTATCCCACGTGGGTGCAGGGGCCCAAAAACTTGGGCCATCTTTCTAAAGCTTTCCCAGGCCATAACAGAGAGCTGCATCAGGAGTAGAACAGCCAGGACTCGAACTGGCGCCCATATGGGATGCCGGCACTGCAGGCAGCGGTTTTACCTGCTACACCACAGGGACCCCATAGAGTTGGGATGATATCAAAAAGCATTAATGCGATTCATTTACACTCCATCCTCCGAGATCAATATCACATATTGATTATACAAAAGTAAAATGTATAAGAGCAATATACAAATATCTGTCATGGTTTTGTGGAACATTTCAGAGTGAACTTTAAGGATAGACATCTTTTCCAGAAATCGCTCTATAATCTGTTGCTGACTATTTTGTCTAAAGAGGAAAATTACTTGAGCTTCATCCAAGTATTGTAACTATGACAAGAGGAGATGTCATCCATGTGGCAAATTAAAATATAAAGAAACTGTGGCTGGCGCTGTAGCACAGCAGGTTAACGCCCTGGCCTGAAGTGCAGAATCCCATATGGGCTCCGGTTCGAGACCTGGCTGCTCCACTTCCGATCCAGCTCTCTGCCATGGCCTGATAGTAGAAAATGGTTTAGGTTTCTCTTTACTTCACTATTCAATAATAATGTTGGCTTATAATTTTATTTCTTTAAAAGCAATCTTGCTACATTTTCACATCTAATTTATATCAACCTCAAAATGTAGAAAGTGTCCTTTTTCTACCATACATATTTAATAAAAACAGCAAAACATGCCATCTGAATGACATTTTCTAAGAAAAAAATTTGTTTGGATTTCATTTATTTAATAGTTATAGCAAATTTAAAATTTTATATTTTGACTTCATTTTGTGACACTACATTTTGCAGAACAAGAAGTGTAACTTGTCGACACATTTTCAGAAATAGAAATGTTAAATTTAGAAAAAAAGTTTTATTTCTTGAAAACACTGGGGAAACTGAGTGTAGATAGCACTATATAAAATGGCAGAATCCAAGTTTATGCAAGGAAGAATGCAGGGTCAGGAGAAAGTATGTGTGTATCAGAAAAATATGTTCAGGAGAGAATATTCATTGCTATTTCATGGGCATTCTCTACTAAGCAGAAATATTATTTATAATGGTTAATACCTAATATGATACCAACAGTTAATTTTTATATAAAAAGTTTGTTATGCAATGTGATATTATGAAGTAATTAAATAATTCATATATATCCCCTGTCTTACCATTCAAATATATTTATAAGATTTAGGAAGTAATAGAGAAAGGATGGAAGGTTATTTTCATGAAGCAAATAAGCCATATCCGTAAGTTTTCTTAAAAGTAGTAGAAATCATTGTGAATAATATTTTTAATATTGTTTCATTTTCTAAGTCTTTTGTTACATATATTGATTCATCATTTGAAAAATTACCATATGTTACTTTTAAAGGTTTTATTTAAAAGTGGATCAAATTTTATGGAACATCTGAAAGGAAATTGGGAATACAATGTTATATATAACAGCACCAGAATAAAAAAATCCTTGGGAATAAACAATTAGTAAAACAATAATTATATAGTAAGGACATCAAAACATTGATGGAGGAAATGAGAGATGCAGATAAATAGAAAGACTTTGGGAGACAATATTGTTAAATTTTTTAAACTACACAAAGCAATGTATAATTTCAACACAATCACTATCAAAAATCTCAGTGGAACTTTTCACAGAAATATGAGAAACACCAATATTCATATGGAGTAACAAAAGAACCCAAATAGCTAAAATAATTATGAAAAAGAACAAAACTTAACACATCATATTTTCAGATTAAAACATTTTAGAGAGTTGTCATAATTAGACAGTATGGCAGAAGACAGACACATAGATCAATGGGACAGAATATTGAGCCCAGAAATAAATCCACAGATAACATTGTCTGTTTTTAACATAGTGCTAAAGAATATGCATTGGTAAATGAACAGTATCTTCAACAAACAATCATGGGAAAGCTGGACATCCACATGCAAAAGAATGCAATCGTAGCCTTATCATATACCATATATAAAAATGAAATAAAAAAGCATGGGATACTTAAACATTAGGCCTGAAACTATAAAATTCCAGAAGAAAGAATAAGGAAAACCATGTGTCATGGTTTTGACAATGATTTCCTGGATATGACATGACAAGCACAGACACAAGCAAGATACAGAAATGGGACTACATCAAAATCAAATGTTTCTGCACAGCAAAGGAAACAAAGAAAATATTTGCTTAAAGGGCCAGTGCTGTGGGGTAGTAGATAAAGCCCTGCCCATAGTGCTGGCATCCTGTGTGGGTGCCAGTTTGAGTCCTGGATGTTCCACTCCTGATCTAGCTTTCTGCAATGGCCTAGGAAAGCAGTGGAAGATGGCACAAGATCTTGGGGCCTTGGACCTGTGTGCGAAACCCAGAAGAAGCTCTTGGTTCCTGGCTTCACATTGGATCTGCTCCAGACATTGCAGCCATTTGGGGAGTGAACCAATGAATGAAAGACTTTCTCTCTCTCTCTCTCTCTCTCTCTCTCTCTCTCCCTGTGCTTCTGCTTCTCTGTAATTTTCCTTTCAAATAAATGAATCAATCTTTAAAATGTTTAATAATATCAGCTATAAAAATAAGAAAATTCTACCATTGGTGACAATATAAATAAACCTAAAGCACATATACTAAGTTAAAAAGTCTATTAAGAAGGGGCCAGTGCTGTGGCACAGTAGGTTAGTCCTCTGCCTGCAGTGCTAGAATCCCGTAGGGGCACTCGTTATAGTCCTGGATGCTCCTCTTCTTACACAGCTCTCTGCTATGGCCTGGGAAAGCAATGGAAGATGGCCCAAGCACTTGGGCCCCTGCACCCACCTGGGAACCCGGAGGAGTCCCTCTCACTCTAACTATGTCTCAAATACATAAATCAAACCTTTAAAAATGTAAATTAAGGTGTAATACTTTCTACATTATACGCCACACCTGTGGATACATATTCTAATTCATATAATGAGAGAGTAGAATGGTCATTGCCAGGGGCGAAAAGGGAAATGGGAAGTTTTCAGTTAAGGACATAAACTCTCAATTATGTAGGAAAAATAAGTTTTAGGTATCAGATACCATATTCTCCCTAGTTAACAATGCTATATTATACACTAAAAAAGCTAAAAATGCAGATCTCATGTTAAATATTCTCACCACAATAAATATGCTTAATCAATGTAAACATTTTTCTCCTTACTACATAGTCAAAATATGAATAAGGTTGAATTTATACAGCACCTTGTTAGGCAGGGGATCCACGTGTACTAGAATTTGTCTGAAATACAATTGGATGGTCCCTGATTTGGATGGCACCAGGTAATTTTGACATGTCAGCTTTCCAGAGATGGAAAAATATATTTCTGGATATATTTTGTTCCTCAGGGAACAGAGATAGATCAAGACAACAGATGTTCAAAAACTATAGAGCAATCCAATTTTAGTACAGACTTGTAGAGTCCCAAGAAGAAAAGGAGAAACAGAAGTTATTTGGGGCAATGTCAGATCATGGTAGAGTGAGTAACTGGTTATATAGAATGTGAAAAAGATACTATCAACAGAACTTAATTTGGGCGATCCATTCAGTAACTTATTGTCTTCTGTGTCTGAAAGGAAACTTGTTTTTCAGATAGGAAATCATTGTATCCCTTGCCTACTTCTATTGACTCATGCTACCTTTAAAATGATTTAGTCATTTGCTGAGCCCAATGAAACATTACTTTTCTGGAATGTTTCTTATAAACTTCTAGTTTCAACTACTCCCAGACTTGCATCATTTCAGACTCAAAAGTCTGAACTTCAAGCTCATCTGCGTTCATCACCCTGTAAAGCAACTTTCAGAACTTGAAAAGGATTCATAGTTTTATAATCCTCTTAAAGAAAGGTCAAAGAGAAGCTGTACTTCTAATATTGCTTCTATCTTGTAGTCTTGTGTAAAAAAAAAAAAAGCAACAGTTTTGAATGCATGCGTTTCTGAATTCAAAACATGGTTCTGTCAATCACTGACTAAAATTTTTCTTTGGGAAAATTATTTTGCTTTAATAAATGTCAGCATCCTTATTCCTCAAATGAGGAAAATAAAAGTGATTTTTTTATTTTTACATTTCTCTTAGGAATATAAGTGATGCAAGAATAACTGTTTTTTAATTTTATTTAAGGTATACAAATTTAATGTATTTCATATATATAGATTTGCCATCCCTCCCACCCATGCTCCTACCCTTCTTTCTTCTCCCTCTCCTATTCCCACTATTAATTTTTAAAAAGATTTTATTTATTTATTTATTTGAGAGGGAGAGTAACAGACAGTGAGAGTAAGAGACAGAGAGAAAGATCTTCCATACACTGGTTCACTCCCCAAATAACTGCAATGACCAGAACTGGGCAGATCTGAAGCCAGGAGGCAGGATCTTCTTCTATATCTCCCACACAGGTACAGGGGCCCAATGGCATGGGCCATCTTCTACTGCTTTCCCAGGTTTTAGCAGAGAGTTTGATCGGAAGAGGAGCAACCAGGACTAGAACCAGCACTCTTATGGGATGCTAGTGCCACTGAAAACAGATTTTTGTAAAAATTTATAGTGGGACAGTTGACTTTATACTCATAAGATTAATCCTACACTAATGAAGAGTTCAACAAATAGTATAAAGGAAAAAACATACACTGTTCCTCAACAGAAGAGACAAGGGTTACAAGCAATCATCAATTTTCAAAATGTCAATTTCACTCCAATATGTTACATTTTAGATATTCTATTAGTTAACATGGATCAGGAAAAATATATAGTATTTGTTTTTTTTGGGACCAGCTTATTTCACTTAGTTACAATGTTTTCTATTTGCATCTATTTTGTTGCAAACAAAACATATTTCATATTTTTTAATTTATTTGACAGGTAGAGTTACAGACAGTGAGAGAGAGAGAGAGAGAGAGAGAGAGAAAGGTCTTCCTTCCGTTGGTTCACTCCCCAAATGGCCGCAATGACTGGAACCACGCGGAAATGAAGCCATGAACCAGGTGCTTCCTCTGGTCTCCCATGTGGTGCAAGCACCCAAGCACTTGGGCCATCCTCCACTACTTTCCCAGGCCACAGCAGAAAGCTGGACTGGAAATTAGCAACCAGAACTAGAACCCGGAGCCCATATGGGATGCCAGCACTGCAGGTGGAGGATTAACCTAGTGCATCATAACGCCAGCCCCCATATTTTTGCTTTGTTTTGTTTTACTACTGAGTAGTATTCTATAGTGTACATATACCATAATTTCTTAATCTAGTCATCAGTTTGTGGACATCAGGATTTATCCCATATCTTAGCTATTGTGAATTAAACAGGAATAAAAATGGTGGCACAGACAACTCTTTCATCTGAAAATGAAACTCCCAGGAGTAGTAATACTATACCAAATTGTAGATCTATTTTCAGATTTCTGAGGAATCCCCATACTGTTTTATATAATGCCTGCACCAGTTTGCATTCCTACCAAGAGTGGATTAGGGTACCTTTTTCCCCCACATCCTAGCCAGCATTTATTGTTTGTTGATTTCTGTATGAAAGCCTTTATAACTGGGTGGGGTGAAACGTCATTGTAGTTTTGATTTTCATTTCCCCGATGGCTATTGATCCTGAGCATTTTATCATGCGTCTGTTGGCCATTTGAATTTCCTCTTTTGAAAAATGGCTTTTCAAATATTTTACTCATTTCTTAACTGGATTATTTGTTTTGTTTTCTTTGTGTTTCTTGAGCTCTTATAGATTCTGAATATTAATCCTTTATCAGTTTCATAGTTTGCAAATATTTTCTTCCATTCTATTGGTTTCCTCTTCACTTTGCTGAGTGTTTCTTTTGCAGTACAGAAGTTTCTCAACTTGATGTAATGGATTTGTGAATTTTGGTTTTGATAGCCTGTGCTTTGGGGGTCTTTTTCTAACCCAAAGTCTTGCAGAATTTTCCCAGTGTTCTCTAAAATTTTGATGGTATTGTGTCATAGATTTTGGTCCCGGATCCATTTTGAGTGGGTTTTTGTGTAAGATGTAAGGTAGGGGTCTTGGTTCATAGTTCTGCACATGGAGAATCAGTTTTCCCAACATCATTGTTGAAGAGACTTTCCTTGCTCCAGGAATTTACTTTAGCTCTTTTGCTGTACTTAAGAAATGCATGAAGTTTGTATTCATTAAATAAAGGGTTTAAAAAATCATTGTAGAAGCATGGATTGATTTCTTTGGTTTCTATTTGTGTTCCATTGGTCTAATCATTTTTTTTTTTTTGCCAGTTCCAGGCTGTTTTGACTATAACTGCCCTACAATATATCTTGAAATCTGGTATTTTGATGCCTGCAGCTTTGTTTTTGTTTTATCAGATTGCTTTAGCTATTTGCGGTCTCTTGTGTTTCCATATAAATTTTCACATTTTCTAGGTCTGAGAAGAATATTCTTGATATTTTGATGGGGATCACATCAAATCTGTGTATATAAAGACTATTAATTTTTGTATATTAATTTTATATCATGTCACTTTACAACACTCTTTCATGAGTTTCAATAGTCTCTTAGTGGAGTCTTTTAATTTCTCTGTATAAAGAATCATGTCATATCCAAATAGGGATAATTTGACTTCCTCCTTTCCAATTTGTATCCTATTGCTTTCTTTTTCTTGACTAATGGCTCTGGCTAAAACTTCCAGGACCTACTATATTGAGTAGCATTGGTAAGAGTGGGCATCCTTCTCTTGTTCCAGATCTTAATGGAAATGTCTCTAATGTTTCCCCAGTAAGATGCTAGCTATGGGTTTGTCATAAATTTCCTTGAATGTGTTGAGGAATATTCCTTCTATACCCAATTTGCTTAAGTATTTCATCATGAAACAATGTGTATTTTATCAATATTTTCTAAGCATCTATTGAATAATCATATGATTTTTGTTCTTCAGTTTGTTAATGTGATGTATGACACTTATTGATTTGTGAGTGTTGAAACATCAATGCATACCCAGGAGAAATCCCAGTTGGTCTGGGTGAATGATCTTTGTAATATATAAGTAGATTTGATTTTCTTGTATTTTGATACGGATTCGTGTATCTATATTCATCAGGGATATTGATCTATACTTCTCTTTTTCTGGTTTAGGAATTCAGGTGATGCTCGCTTCATTGAAGGACTTTGAGAGGATTCCACCCATTTCTATTATTTTGAATAGCTTAAGAATTGGAATTTCTCTTTAAATATTTCATAGAATTCAGTAGTGAAACTGTCCAGCCCTGGGCTTTTCTTTTTGGGAGGCTCCTTATTACTGATTCAATCTCTTTATTGGTTGTTGGTCTTTTTATTTTTTCTATATATTCATGGCCCTATTTTGGTACATTGTATGTGTCCAGGAATCTATCAATTTCTTCTAGATTTTCTGATTTGTTGGCATGTATCTCTTTGTAGTAATTCCTGATGATAAACTAGTTTATAATAAGTAATTATATTTGTCAAGCTGTAACCATCAAAAGTATTAATACAAGAGTTCTTTATTTTGTACTAAGAAACCTTCTTCCTATCTCTGAAAAAGGCTTCATCTGGGTCATATGCAGTCACATAGGCCCTAAGCTGAGAGTGTCTCATGTTTCATTTAGTGTTCTATGATTACCAATATGAAATTCTTAATAATCTTTGAGCAGTTGATCTCACATTTTTATTCTACACTAGTCTCACAAATTATACAATAGTCTTGGTTGGAATTTATGATTTTGCCATATTCTATCATACCATTTCTGTTTTATTAAATAATTCCTTCTCGTTATAAGTATTCTGTATTGTGTTTTCATGGATTTGTGGTGATTATCAAAATACTTGCCTAAGTAGACTTTTCTGAAGTTTTGGCTGCATACTGCTCTTTCCATCTTCCTAGGATAAGGTAACTTCCTCATTTCTCTTGTAACTTTTGTAAATCTAAGCTCATTTCTATCACAGCACTGTGTATTTTTCTTCATTTTCTAATATCTCTTGCTATACTGATAAAATCATTGGTTTCTTTCTGCCAGAAGCAGCATATAATGTGCCAAAGACACATGCAACTAACTACTGCCTTTGAAGATAATAAATAACCTATAGAATATCATTATATGAACAACTCCTAATTGCCTGATGTTATCTTTAAGACAAGATACTTAGTTCTACAGGTACTACATAATAGTACATAACCTATGTCTCTTCAATTCTAAAAGTTGTAGATAGTGTCCAAAGCCATTATTTTTTAGGAGCCTATCATTTGATGAAGCCTTTAATACAATCAAAGACTATGCCATATCTTAAAAATTTACAATAAGTCATCCATTGTGACAATTTTGACTACTATTACTATTTATACCAGGATAATAAATATAAGATAGCCATGCCCTTAGTCTACAGAGAGTTATGTGTATCTTAACTGTAGGTTGTACATTTCTCTGAAAATTCCCTTAGGTTTCTGCAATATTTATTTTACAATTTTGTGAGTAAAAATATCAATTTATTATTATCCAAATTAATTGCTATATATATAATATCTTGTGGGGAGCAACTCGGACTATACTGTTACTGGAATTAAGACTTATTCTATGCATCTGCTCTCCCACAATATGGCGCTGGGAGAGGAGGAAACAGCTTCTACACAGCTGCCTCCAGTTCAACCAATAAACAGCAGGACCTGCTCCTGATTGGAGGAGAGCAGCGTACTCGGCGTGTGGGTAGCAGAGTTGGGATTGGTGGAAGAGGACTATAAAGGAGGAGAGAGACAACATGCACCAGGAACATCTATCTGAAGGAACACCTGAGCAGCCCCCGAGAGAGCCGGCCGGCTGTGTGCTGCTCCCCCGCGGAAGTTAGGAAAGTGGCAGGGGGAACCGCCCTTCCACGGAGGTGGAAGGGTCGGTAGCCAACCCGGGAAGAACCAGCAGCAAACCCGGGGAGGGCCGAGCAGACGAAAGAACAATGCAGGGTCCTGTGTCGTTCCTCCACGAAGACGGGGAGTGACAATATCTGGATTAATTATCACAGATAAGCAAATTTCAACAACTGTTTGATTTTGACAAATTCATCCATATAAACAGCGTGAGTAGTCTTAGCTTCCCATATCTCAGTTAGGGAGATGAATGGAAATCCTCTCTCCTAAGAAGTTTGGAAGCAGCACCTTGACTGAGTATCATACCTTATCTAAAATCTGGCACTTCTAAGAACTTCAATATTTATTGAAAAAATAAAGATATTTTATATTTCATTTATAATTTCTGACAAAATTATTTAAATAATGTTCCAGCAGGCAACAGTCATACCAAAATGTAAGGTAGAGGCCGTGAATGAGACTGCTTCTGTGACCATGAGACCGTTTCTAATTATCCTTAGAAGCATACAATTCTTCTGATATGAGTGTCAGCATTTAGTGTAGACACAGGGCTAATGCACAGAAAATACACTACTCTGTTACTGGAATGAACTATATGATGCATGGTTACACAGTGTGGCAAAGGTAGAAAGGAGTAAACAATGAGACTCACAGACACTTGTAATTAGCATAAGTGAAAGTGTGCCCCTAAGGACTTAATGGTACTTAGGGAAATGATTATGGCCAAATGCAATGAAACCTAGCAACCTGCATTTGTTGGGCTCAAATGTAAACAGCTCTTTCTCACTAAGCCAATTAGTACACAAGGCAATTGAGGAAAAAAAAAAAAAAATCAGTCCCACAGGAACATTATCCAAATTAAACAGCAATCTCTTACCAAAGCTAAATACATTGAGCATACTAATACCAGGTACGCAGATTTCTTTGCCTTTGTTATTCAAATATAGTTTATATACATTATAAAGTTAAGGAATCAATAATAGAATGTACACCCAGTGCTACAAAGAGTATTAAGGGTTATGTAATTCAACTGCCCCATCTTATGTATGAATAAACTAATTCTCAGGAAAATGTAGCCATTTTTATTTCCTGATAGAATGACATAGAATCCATAGCCTTTTTGAAAAGATTTAATAACTGTCTAAAAATTGATAAACTATATTATACTCTTATGATTTCTGCTACACAGTGTGCTGTCACCTGGATGCAATTATCATTACGCTATTTTGTGTTGCCGTTTTCATCTTAGAGGGGAAACTAGTGGCTACATTTCCCAACATTCCTCTCTACATACAGGACAAGGTTTGATTTTGTCAGTCAGTGGGACTAAGAAGAGCTTAGGAAGGTGGAAAAGGGAAAGCAGATACAACGATACCATGAGAGAACAACAGCCTTCTCCCATTTTACCTTCCAAAGCACTTCTGAGCTTTGCAAAGTCAAAGTGAAAATTCAAGAATTTTATCATCTTTGACAGTCAGCTATTTAGATGTTTGAGGCTGGGATCACAAATGATGTATTTCTACTTTAAAATTTTTATTTACTTGTTTATTTGAGAGGTGAGAGAGAGACAGAGAGAGAGAGGGAGGGAGGGAGAGAGAGAAACAGAGCTCCTATCCATGGACACATCCTAAATACCTGCAACAGCTGACGTTGGGCCAGGGTGAAACGAGGAGCCAGGAACTCAATCCAGGTCACCCAAGTAAGTACTAAGTACTTGAGCAAAAACCTGATACCTCCAAGAGCACACATTAGCAAAAAGGTAGAATGTAGAGGAGAGCCAGGATTTGAACTCACACATTCCAATATGGGATATTCCCAAGAGAAATCTTAACCATTTTGACCAATGGCAGCCCTATGAATGATTTCCTCTAAAATATAATAAAAGTAAAATTAAAAAGATAAATGTTAAAATTTCAGAATGGTTTTACATTTATTTTTTAAAGGTTGATTTGTTTATTGAAAGGCAGAGTTATATAGAGAGAGGGGGAAACACACAGAAAGAGATCTTCCATCTGCTCCCCAAATGGCTGAAATAGTATTTCTGGGCCAGGCTGAAGCCAAAAACCAGGAATTTCACCTAGGTCTCTCACATGTTGGAAGGGGCCCAAACACTTGGCCCATCTTCCACTTCTTTTCCCAGGCCCCTGCCAAGGAGTTGAATCAGAAGAGCAGCAGCCAGAACATGAGACAGTGCCCATATGGGATCCGGGCATCACAGGCAGCAGCTTAACACACTATGCCATGACCACTGACTTCAGAATGGTTTGAAATTAAGAAAATGAACAAATGCAAAGAGTTCCCATATGCCCAACACCCAGTTTCTTTAGTATTAACATCTCATGTTAGCATGATGCATTCATCACGGTTTATGAACAACACACAGCTTCCCCCATTTTTCTCTCCAAACTCACTATCCGTCTTAACCACCCCAGGCTCTAATATACATTTTCTATATTTAGACTGAGTGTTTCTTTCCCTTTCTAGCACCTACAAATGAAGGAGAACATGTAGCATTTGTTTGTGTCTTATTTCAATCAATGTGAGGACCTCCAGTTCCATCCATTTTGCAGAAAATGAGAGAATTTCATTCTCTTTTATGGCTTGATAATATTCCATTGTGTATATATGCCACATTTTCTTTATCCATTCATCTGATGATATAAATGTTCATTGATTTATGAACAATGTTGTGATAAATATGGTAGGAAAATGTCTCTTTTATACAATGATTTCACACATTAAAATTTTTTTTTTTTTAGGATTTATTTATTGATGTGAAAGGCAGAGTTACACACAGAGAGGAGAGAAAGAGATGTTCCATCCACTGGTTCATTTCCCAAATTGATGCAATGGCCTAGGCTTGGTCAGGTTGAAGCATGGAACTTCATCTGGGTTTCCCAGGTGGGTGGCAAGAGTCCAACTACTTAGGCCATCTTCTGCTGCTTTACCAGGTATATCGGCAGGGAGCTGGACCAGAAGCAGAGCAGCCAGGTTTCAAACCAGTACCAAGATGAGATGCCAGCATTGCAGGCAGTGGCTTAACCAGCTGTGCCACAGCACCAGCCCACGATCCTTTTCTGTTTATTTTGAGGTTTATTTTATTTATTTGAAGAGCAGAGGCACAGAGAGGGAAAGAGAGAGAAATATTTTCTATCCACTGTTTCACTCCCCAGATGGCAATAGCAGTCAGGATTTGGCCTAGAAGATGCCAGAAGCCTAGAACTCTGACTAGGTTTCCCACATGGATATTAGGGGCACAAGTCCTTAGGCAATCCTCTGCTACTTTCCTAGGCACATTTGCAGGGAGCTGGATCAGAAGTGGAGCAGCAGAGTCTCAAACTGGCTCTCTGCTATGAGATGTCAGTGTGGTAAACTGCTATTTAATTTGTCCTCTGTGCCACAGTACATTCTCCTGATTTTGTGTCTTTTGGATACATATAAAAAATTGGAATGATGGGTCATACAGCAGTATTATCTCTCTCTTTCTCCATATATATATATATATGGAGAAAAATATATATATATACATATACATGTGTGTGTGTATATATATATATATATATATGTACTCCATCACATTTCTAGTTTCCATTTGCGTGGTATATCTTTTTCTCGTATTTACTTTCAGTCTATGTGTGTGTGTTTTCTCTTGGGAATTTTTTTATTTAATTAGGCACCATATAACTGAATCTTATGTTTATTTATCCTTCAACCAACTCATGTTTTTGACTGGTAAATTTAGTCCATTTAATATGTACAGATAAGAACAACTCCTGCCATTTTTTTTTTTTTACTGATTTATCTGTTAGTGAACTTTGTAATGTCTTGTGTTTTCACCATGATTACTTCCAGTGTTGGACTTCCTTTAAGATTTCATTCAAGACTGCTGATGTTCTTGAATTCCCTCAGTTTTTATGTTTTAGAAATATTTTATTTTTATTTCACTTCTAAAAGATAGCTTCACTGGATATAATATTCTTGGTTGGAACATTTTTTTCTTTCAAGGTCTTGAATATTCATCCTGTTCTCATCCTGCTCCTATTCATATAGGACTTCTACTGAGAAGTCTACAGTTAGTCTAATGGTTTTCCTCTTATATGTGTCTCAGTTTTATCATTTTTTAAGATTCATTTATTTATTTGAAAGGCAGAGAGAGACAGATTGAGAGAGAGAGAATCTTCTATCACCTACTTCACCCCCCAAATGGCCACAATGGGAAGGTTCAGTCCAGGCTGAAGTTAGTAGTCTGGAACTTTTGGGATTCCCTTGTAGGGACAGGGGCCTATGGACTCAGGCAATCTTCCACACAATAGCAGGGAGATAGATCAGAAAAGGAGCATCCAGGATTTAAATCAACACTTTTATGGGATGCGAGCAGCAACTTAACCTTCTGCACCACAATGATGGCTCTAATTTGTAATGTAATGCTACTCTTTCACTGTCTTTAGGATTCTCTTCTTTACCTTAATTTTTGATAATGTTACTTCAATATGTGTTGATCTTTTTTGATTGAATCTGGTAGAGTCCTTTGAGCTTCCTATATCTGGATGTCTACATTTGTTTCCAGACATTGGAAATTTTAAACTACTATTTCATTCAGTAGATTGTAGGTATTCAATGCCTTTTCCTTCCTTTTTCCTTCAAGTGTTTCTATAATAAAAAAATTGCTTGCTTAATGGTATCTTATATGTCTCATGTGAATAATTTATTCTTTTTCTTATATTTTATCTGACATTTATTTCAAAAGACTTTTTATTAAGATTAAGAGGTCTTCTGTTTGTTCTAGTCTGTTGTTGAAACTCTGAATTTTATTTTTCATTTTTAGTTGAAATTTTCAGCTCCTAAATTTCATTTGATTCTTTTTAAAGATTTTTTTCTTTTAGTAAAATCTCTCATCCATATCATGTATTTTTTTCATGTCTTTAAACTGTCTATCTATATTCTCTTGCATTTCATCGAGATTTCTTGGAATAGTATTTTGAATTCTTTTTAAGGCATTTTATAGATTTCTTTCAGATCAGGATCTATTTATGGAGAACTATGGTGTTTTAAAAAATGTCGTGTTTCCTTGCTTCTTCATGAATCCTATGTTCCTGTGTTGCTGCCTATCCATCTGGTGTAATAGTTCCTTTTTCTCTATGGGGTAGGTTTTATTAGAAAATAAACTTATATTTACATGGAGTGTGAGATGTCTCTTTGGTCATTGCCTTGGCTCTGGTTCTACATAAGCCAAGAAGTGAAACCTCTGAGTAACTGATTTTGCTGTAATCAGTGTTAGCACTTTTGTTGAGTGCCATAGTTAATAGTTATCTAGACTATATCAGCTCTTCAAGGTAGTCATATGACTGTGAATTGGACATGAGCTTCCAAAGATGTGTATCTTCAGTCCCCAGAGATTTGAGTGTCAGTCATACTGGGGTTTGTGATGCTGCAGCTAAATTTCTCATACTGTGCAACACCCAGGAGGCTGTCTCCTTGTCCCACGAGGCAAGCCTGAGTAATGGTGGAGCTTATTGAGTCAATAGCTATGGCTCTCCCCTGGGAGATGTAGATGGGATATTTCCTAGGTCCTGCTGAGTAGGTGTGGCTAATGCTTGGACTAATAGCATCAAGAGCTTTAGTATCATCACTGGATGATATTAAAGGGAATTTGCCTTGGTCCTACAGGGTGAAGACAGGTTGTGCTAGCGATTTTTCACTGCAAGTGTGGAGTTAGAATAATTGAATGTAGATAATTTGTATCCCAGTCCCCATGGCTTAAATTCCAGTGACTGTTAGAAATTTAGTACTAATAGTTACAGCCATGGACCTGCAGGATATGGTAGCGTTCTTCCCCAGGTATCACAGGATAAATGTTTATTTTGCTGAGAATTGGAGACTGGTAGCCATCAACTAGAAGCAGAGGAATGCACATGAGATGCTTCAGATCTCACAGGTTTTGCTTTTTTTTTTTTTTTTAACAAGATTTATAGCACCAAGAGTGATAGTCCAAGAGCTGCAAAGAATAGTGAGGACAACCTCTAGTTCCCACCTGTCATGCAAGGATGATGATGGGGTCTGTGCTCTGGTCAAACAGCAGCCTCTACAAAAAATTGCAGATGGCACTTCTTCAGATCATAGCTCTGGGGTTGTGTATGGGATCATGCTGATCCCCATGAAGACAAAAGGAATGTCCTTAATCATGCAAATATTTGAAGCATATCTCTTTATTTTGTGCCTAGAATTTCTGTCAGTATAGAATTTGGAGGAGTTTGTTCTTGACCCTGGTCTAGGATTGACCACATACTAGGCCATAAAGCAAGTCTCAGCAAATTCAAAAGAATTAGAATCAAATGATGCAACTTCTCAGACCACAGCAGAATGAAGTTGGAAATTAGCAACTCAGGAACCCCTAGAGCATATGCAAACACATGGAGATTGAACAACATGCTCCTGAATGAACACTGGATCATAGAAGAAATCAAAAGAGAAATCAAAAACTTTCTAGAAGTAAATGAGGATAACAGCACAAATATCAAAACTTATGGGATACAGCAAAAGCAGTATTAAGAGGAAAGTTTATATCAATAGGTGCCTACATCAAGAAATTGGAAAGGCACCAAATAAATGAGCTTTAAACACATCTCAAAGATCTAGAAAAACTGTAGCAAACCAGACCCAAATCTAGTAGGAGAAGAGAAATAATTAAAATCAGAGAAGAAATCAACAGGATTGAATCCAAAAAAAAATTACAAAAAATCAGCCAAACGAGGAGCTGGTTTTTTTCAAAAAATAAACAAAATTGAAAAACCATTGGCCCAACTAACTAGAAAAAAGAAAAGACCCAAATCAATAAAATCAGAGATGAAAAAGGAAACATAACAACAGACATGACAGAAATAAAAAGAATCATCAGAAATTACTACAAGGACTTGTATGCCAGCAAACAGGGAAACCTATCAGAAATGGATAGATTCCTGGACACATGCAACCTACCTAAATTGAACCAGGAAGACATAGAAAACCTAAACAGACCCATAACTGAGACAGAAATTGAAACAGTAATAAAGGCCCTCCCAACAAAGAAAAGCTCAGGACCAGATGGATCCACTGCTGAATACTATCAGACATTTAAAGAAGAACTAACTCCAATTCTTCTCAAACTATTCAGAACAATCGAAAAAGAGGGAATCCTCCCAAATTCTTTCTATGAAGCCAGCATCACCTTAATCCCTAAGCCAGAAAATGATGCAGCTTTGAAAGAGAATTACAGACCAATATCCCAGATGAACATAGACCCCAAAATCCTCAATAAAATTCTGGTCAATAGAATGCAACAACACATCAGAAAGATCATCCACTCAGAACAAGTAGGATTTATCCCTAGTATGCAGGGATGGCTCAATGTTCACAAATCAAATGTGACACACCACATTAACAGACTGCAGAAGAAAAAACATATGATTATCTCAATGGATGAAGAGAAAGCATTCGATAAAATTCAACACCCTTTCATGGTGAAAAAAAAAAATAAGCAAACTGGGTATGGAAGGAACATTCCTCAATACAATCAAAGCAATTTATGGAAAAACCCACGGCCAACACCTATTTAATGGTGAAAAGTTGGAAGCACTTCCAGTGAGATCTGGTACCAGACAGGGTTGTCCACTCTCACCACTGCTATTCAATATAGTTCTGGAAGTTTTAGCCAGAGCTATTAGGTAAGAAAAAGAAATTAAAGGGATACAAATTGGCAAGGAAGAAGTCAAACTATCCCTCTCTGCAGATGATATAGTTCTTTATTTAGGGGACCCAAAGAAAGTCTCTACTAAGAGACTATTGGAACTCATAGAAGAGCTTGGCAAAGTAGCAGGATATAAAATCAATGCACAAAAATCAACAGACTTTGTATACACCAGCAATGTCATGGATGAGGAAGAACTGCTAAGATCAATCCCATTCACAATAGCCACAAAAATAATAAATACCTTGGAATCAACTTAACCAAGGACGTTAAAGATCTCTATGATGAAAATTACAAAACCTTATAGAAAGAAATAGAAGAGGATACCAAAAAATGGAAAAATCTTCCATGCTCATGGATTGGAAGAATCAATATCATCAAAATGTCCATTCTCCCAAAAGCAATTTAGAGATTCAATGCGATACCAATCAAAATACCAAAGACATTCTTCTCAGATCTGGAAAAAATGATGGTGAAATTCATATGGAGACACAGGAGACCTCAAATAGCTAAAGCAATCTTGTACAACAGAAACAAAGCTGAAGGCATCACAATACCAGATTACAGGACATACTACAGGGCAGTTGTAATCAAAACAGCATGGTACTGGTACAGAAACAGATGGATAGATCAATGTAACAGAATATGGTGCTGGCAAAACTGGATTTCCACGTGCAGAAGCATGAAGCAAGACCCCTACCTTTCACCTAACACAAAAATCTACTCAACATGGATTGAAGACCTGAATCTATGACCAGACACCATGAAATTATTAGAGAACACTGGAAAAACCCTGCAAGATATAGGTACGGCAAAGACTTCTAGGAAAGGACCCCAGAAGCACAGCCTTTCAAAACCAAAATTAACATCTGGGATTGCATCAAATTGAGAAGTTTCTGTACTGCAAAAGAAGCAGTCAGGAAACTGAAGAGGCAACTGACAGAATGTGAAAAAGTATTTGAAAACTATGTAACTGATAAAGGGTTAATAACCAGAATCTACAAAGAGATCAAGAAACTCCACAACATCAAAACAAGCAACCCACTCAAGAGATGGGCCAAGGACCTCAATAGACATTTTTCAAAAGAGGAATTCCAAATGGCCAACAGACAGATGAAAAAATGTTCAGGATCAACTAGCAATCAGGGAAATGCAAATCAAAACCACAATGAGGTTTCACCTCACCCCAGTTAGAATGGCTCACATTTAGAAATCTACCAACAATAGATGCTGGCAAGGATGTGGGAAAAAAGGGACACTAACCCACTGTTGGTGGGAATGCAAACTGGTAAATCCACTATAGAAGTCAATCTGGAGATTCCTCAGAAACCTGAATATAACCCCACCATATAACCCAGCCATCCTACTCGTTGGAATGCACCCAAAGGAAATTAAATTGGCAAACAAAAAAGCGGTCTGCACATTAATGTTTATTGCAGCTCAATTCACAATAGCGAAGACCTGGAATCCACCCAAATGCCCATCAACAGTAGCCTGGATAAAGAAATTATGGGACTTGTACTCTATAGAATACTATACAGCAGTCAAAAACAATGAAATCTGGTCATTTGCAACAAAATGGAGGAATCTGGAACACATCATGCTGAGTGAAATAAGCCATTCCCAGAGGGACAGATATCATATGTTCTCCCTGATCGGTGACAACTAACCGAGCACCAAAAAGGAAACCTGTTGAAATGAAATGGACACTATGTGAAAGAGTTACTTGATCAGTCCTTGTCCTGACTGTTGATGTACAACTTAATACTTTATCCCTCTTAGTATTTTTTTGTTCATTCTACTTAATACTATTGGTTCAATTCTGTAATTAATACACAGTTATTTAGTATTGAAACTTAACTGAAAAGTGATCACTGTTAAATATAAGAGTGGGAATAAGAGAGGGAAGAGATGTACAATTTGGGATATGCTCAAGCTGACTTGTCCCAAATGGTAGAGTTAGAAATGTGCCAGGGGATTCCAATTCAGTCCCATCAAGGTGGCATGTACCAATGCCATCTCCAAGTGATCAATTTCTGTTCACAATTGATCATAATGATAGGTCTAAGAGTCAAAGGGATCACATAAACAAGACTAGTGTCTGCTAATACTAACTGATAGAATCAAAAAGGGAGAGAATGATCCAACATGGGAAGCGGAATACACAGCGGACTCATCGAATGACAAATGTCCTAAATAGCACTCTGGTGTCAGAATCAGCCCTTAAGGCATTCGGATCTGGCTGAAGAGCCCATGAGAGTATTTTAGGTATGGAAAGCCAAGACACTCTGGGGAAAAAAAAAAAAAAAAAAAAAAAAAAAAAAAAAAAACCTAAATGAAAGATCTCTGCGAGTGAGATCCCAGTGAAAAGAACAGGCCATCAAAGAAGGAGGTATCTTTCTCTGAAGGGCGGAGTGTACCTCCACTTTGACTATGACCTTGTCTAAATATGATCAGAGTCAGTGAACTCAAAAGGCTTCCATAGCCTTGGCAATTCATGACAAGAGCCTAGGGAGATTACTGACGCCTTAAACAAGAGTGTCAAATTGTTAAGTCAACAATAGGAGTCACTGTGCACTTATTCCTCATGTAGGATCTCTGTCCTTAATGTGTTGTTCAATGTAAATTAATGCTATAACTAGTACTGAAACAGCATTTTACACTTTATGTTCTGTGTGGGTGCAAATGGATGAAATCTTTACTTAATATATACTAAATTTATCTTCTGTATATAAAGATAATTGAAAATTTATCTTGATATGAATGTAATGGGAGAGGGAACAGGAGTTGGGAGTGTTGCATGTGGGAGGGAAGTTATGGGGGGGGAAAGCCATTATAATCCATAAGCTGTACTTTGGAAATTTATATTTGCTAAATAAAAGTTTAAAAAAAGAGATAGTAGGTACAAACTTTTAAAATTTAGTTGCTTATTTGAAAGGTAGAGTTACTTCTTCCATCTCTGGTTCACTTCTCAGATGCCTACAACATCCCAAACCTGGGTGCCAATGTAAAGGCATGGAGCTGAAAGTCCATCTGGATCTCCCATGTAGCTGGTAGGGGATCACATATTTAAGTCTTCATTTGCTGCCTCCCAGTGTGTGCTCTAGCAGGAAGCTGGGTGGGAAGTGGAAGAGTCCAGAATTGGATCAGGCATGCCAATACGGGATTTAGCTATCCAAAGTGGTAAATTTAACAGCTGAACTAAATGCCATCCATAAACATTTAGCTACATTTGGAGACTTGAGATCTAGAATAGTCTGGGTAAGAGATAAATAGTCAAGCTTGCAAGATGTTAATGTTACTGCTGGATATATGACTCTATTCCTCCAGAAACAATAATATGGAAAATAAAAGTTTACATGGCTTAGAAACCAAGTATATAATTCTTATTTGATATAATAGGAAGGAAGAAGACAAGTGAATATCTTTACCAGCATCACACAAAATGAGAGAAAATTTAGGATGGTGAAATTACTCTTAGGAGTCTATAAGCAAAACTACATGGTAGGTGAGAAGATTTTCAATTAATGTGCTTGAAATTGTTTTTAAGATTCATTCATTTATTGGAAAGGTAATGTGTGTTTGTGTTTATGAAAGAGAGAGAAAGAGAGAGAGACAGAAAAAGGGAGAGAGAGAATTGGTCTTCCATTTGCTGGTTCATTACTCAAATAGCTGCAATGGCCAGGGCTGCACAAGGTCAAAGCCAGGAGCCAAGAGTTTCATCTGGGTCTCCCATTTGGGCAATAGGGGTTTTCTTCTGCTGATTTCCCAGGTGCATTAGCAAGGAGCTGAGCTAGAATTGAAAAGGCACCCATATAGAGTACCAGCTTTGCAGGAAGTGGCTTAAGTTGCTACACCACAATGCCAGTCCCTGGTTTTTTAATTAGTATGCTTGAAATCTTGAAAAACTGAACCATAATAAAAAATATGGAAATACAGGCAAGGTAAATGGAAAGAAACTGACCAAATGTGATTATAAGTACCTGTCGCAACAAAAGAAATAACAAAAGCATAATTTGAAATTTAGCAAATGGATGGTGCACATGAGTAATACAGGTATTAAGTGGAGAGACCCATTTAATTTTATTATTACTTAGTAGTGTCTGCTATGTTCTAGGCCCAAGGGAAAACTCTCCTTACAATCTATTTGTTTTTGACTTCCAGAGGATGTAAATATTTTTTCAGGGCCATTCAGAGAATAATAGAACTGAATTTCAAACACATCTCTGTTGTTCCCAAGCCTTTATATCATCTAGTAAGCAACAAACTGAATGTTAGATATGAAGCAGAATAAACAAAGAAAATGTGTACAAGAAGGAGAGTGACGCGAATAAGATAGTCAAGAAAGGCTTAATGCCAAAAGATGTCTTTCTTTCATCACAAAATAAACCATATGATATCAGGAAAAGTCACAATCTTTGTGGAAAAAAGGAGCACATCCAAGCAAATATAAAGTGTGCATAAACATATAGTATGATTTAACATATGTTCTAAGCACTCACATTTCCCTCCCTGTTTTGTTTATAGTGATTTGCTTCAAGAATAGGTCTGGAGACTAAAATACTCTATCTCCTTAGTGTTTATTTTTTCAAATTAATTCAGAGAGACAAAGAGAAAAAATAGTTTTTGAGATACCTGTAATATCAAAGTAAGTTCTGCTGTTTTGTGAATATAATATTTGTCAGAAAATGTCTGGTAATGTTTATAACTCAAAAATATCAATGGTATGTTAATCACATTGCTAGCAGGGTCTAGCTAAGCCTGTTCCCTTCCACTTCTACTCTCGTAATCTTCAGAGGCAGGTTATGAACTTGGCAAGGATTTGCAATCCTCTCTGCTGGAGATCGAGGCATAGAGTATGTGACTAAAGATAATAAGGAACCGAATGCAGCTGCATCCAGTACCAGCTGTGTGTCAAATTCTTTCACAATTCTTGCATATTCAAATTTGTATGTAGGACATAATAACTGCCCTATAGAAATATAGTGTTCAGCAGAGAAGATATTTGATGAAGCATCAAGAAAACAAGGAAATTAAATTTGAGAACTGAAGCTACTGGTCAGGTTAATGATTAAGATATTTTAATAATGTTAGGTGCTATCATCACTGAATGAAACTATTTCTGAATAAATCCTACTGAAATACAAAGTATTAAAAAGAATCCTTTCAAATATCCAAATGATAGGGTAAGAAAAATATGAGTTGTAGATAATATTGTATGAACATTAATTAAAAATGGATGTTCCTATGAATAGAAAAGGACCAGAGGATATGTTCTTTCTTATGCTGTTCCTAAAGTCTCAATAAGAAGAGGCTGGATCTGAATTTGGTCTCACAACTTTGCTTTGCTTTAGGGAAAGTTAAGTACTTCCTACTTCTCAGTCATTTGGGGATCCAACAGCTTATATCTGATTTTGTCCTATTGGCTTTTTGTTACACATCAGTCTGGGTCTGAATTTGAATAATATCAGACAAGTTTCCCCTGAACCTGTTTCCCACAGGATGCATTTCTCACTAAGGGTTCAAAACCAAGGATACTCACGGACAAGTGGAGTTAGTTCAAATGATACATTAATATGACTTCTGACATTCCCTGATCATTAACCTCACGGGTGAACACACATTTAAGCATAACCAAAGTTAAATATCACAGCTAAACTTTCAGTGGTTATTAGTAACGTGTACCACTCTCTATACATACCCAGTGTGGGAATTGCTGCATTGTCCTTTCACAATGATTATTTTAACAAAATGTGCTAATACGAATAGGAAATCTATGACATGGAGAGTTCTGCAGCAAAAGCTGCATATCTGGGGAAATAAGCAGCCTATTAACAAGTTTGTCAGACCAGTCTTCTAATTCTTAGTATCCACTACATCCTGAAAACACAAACATGCCCACACACACTACTCCTGCATGCAGAACTCATGATAACACCTGGCACACTGATGAAACACAATGTATATTTATTGTATAATAGTCTTGGAGGTGATAATCTCAAACCTCCAAAGCAATTTCCATCATTTCCCACAATTCACTGTGTTCCATTATTAAAATTCTGTGACTAGATTTTGATAGTCTCACTGATACGTTTTTTATTTTTTGATGCAGTTGTCAGTCTCTTCTTAGATTAATTTCAGTGTATCTATGAAGTTCATAAAACAGTTATTTGACAATTTCAAACTTAAAGAAAAAGTGTGTAGCAATTATGATAGTACTAAGACTAAAAATTAAGTTTAGAAGAGAAGAAAACAAATTGAAAGGGAAATTATGAACTGACATTAAATGAATCACTGCTATATGCTTTGCTCTAGGTTCAATGCTTTAGATCTCTACAATTCTTAATGTCTCATTTGTCACATTTTTCCTGTTTCAGGACCTGTATAGTTGATTCTGACCATATGGTTGGTTACTTCTTATATCTTAGATTTCTAAATTCCATTCCACTCCCTAAGCATCCAATATAAATATGAACTGTATACTTATTAAATGGTTTCTCCATATAACATCTCTTTAAATTTTATTATTTTTATAATTTATTTTTATTTTTAATTTTTTTTAAATTTCTTAAGTACATATATATCTGTTTTCTTCTTATATAAATAGTCTTCTTCCCTTGGTGGCTAGTAAACTTCATGATGACTGGGAATTGTCCAATAAAGCCAGCACAGTCCCTACACTAAGTGGTTCCTAACTAAATATTTCTTTAATTAATGTCTAATTCAAAACTTATAACAACCTTTTTACAAGTTAGTAATCAAGGATACTGAGGGGAAGAGAGTAAGTCATTTCTCTAACTCCATACTTTACTTTGTAAATAATATAAGATCATTTTTAGAAAGAGGCTATTGAGGTTGGCATTCAATGTTTCCCAGTTGATTAAGATACACAGATATTATATAGTATGTTTAGTTCTGGAAAGGGGCTCTGAACATTTTCATGCCACTTTAGGAAGTATGAAGAGACTCAAGGAAATGAGATAAGAAAACAATGATCTTGTGCACCAGGCAATAATAACTGAACTCTGTACTGGAGAGGAAGTTTGCAGAGTTTGCCTTAATGCCAAACAAAATCAGGAATTTTTGTGAGCTCAGTTGGCTCTTCAATGGGCTTATGATGATCAGATTGCATTATTCCCTTTTTTCATATACAAAATTAAATTATCTCAAATATCACAAGACTTCTGTTTTAACCAAGACAAGGTACATGGCACTCCTTGTTAATCAAATGAATACAGTAATCAGAATAACCAAGTGAATATCAAGGTTTGTGTCACAGATAATTAATATTTGATAATAATACTCAAAATGCTGACCTCTATTTGCAGCAGGTTAGGGAATAAATTTATTGCTTTTCAATTTGGAAGCATTGCTGTCCTTTAATCTCCAGATATTTGTTACACAAATTCTGCTTGATACACCCAATACTCCACAGAGTATTAAAGCTACTATTAAACCATAAGTAAACTTACTCTCCAAAAGATCTTTCCAAAAACTTTATCTAAGCATCTGAAAAGATAAATGAATAGAAAACATAAAAAAAGAAGTATCTAATATGGATGTACTTCACAATAAATATGGAAATAATTCTAACAGAAAAATACATGATATAGGTTTTATTATGCACCAATGATTATATATGTATAAATAAAATATTTTTAAGTAATTAATGCTTAAAGGATATTCCAATAGGCCAAATATGCTTAATTCTAAGGATAACTTGTATATTATTCAGTTGTAACACACTTGTACTCCTGCCGTATCCAACTGTGTTTCCCATCTGTACACTCAAATATACTGTGCCAATCTCTCCTCTCTGCCAGGTGACAGATCTTTGAATGGCATTTTGACAAACTATCATAATTTAGAAGTCACTTATGGTTGTTAAAATTTTCTGCTAAAAGTCAGTATTTGGCTGACTGTTTAACCTAGGGGTCAAGATGCCCATGTTCTACATAGGAGTATCTGGGTTTGATTTCCAGCTTCAATTATTGCCTCCAGTTCCTGCCAATGCAGACCCTGGGAGGCGGCAGGACAGCATAAATAATTGGGTTCTTGCCTACAATGTCGAAGAACTGTATTGCATTTCTGTTTCCTGATTCCTGCCTCCATTCCTGGCCAAACCTCACCCTTCGTGGGGACTTGGAGTGTGAATCAGCTTATGGGAGTTCTTTTACTCACTCCCACCTGACCCCCAATCCCTGAAATAGATTTTAAAATAAATTAAAAGGATATATATTTGGTGTAATGGTTAAAACACTGGTTAATGCACCTCCATCTGATAACAGAATGCCTTTTAGTGCCCTGGCTCCTCTGCTGCTGATACAGCTTCCTGCTAACGCACACCCTGGGGAAGCAGCAGGTGATGGTTCAAGTACTTGTGTCCCTGCCATTCATATGGGAGAGTTGGACTAAGTTTCAGGCTCCTGGCTTTAGCCTGGCACAACCCTAGATGTTGTGGGCATTTGGGAAGTGAATCATTCAATAGACGATCTCTCTTTGTCTCTCTGTTTCTCTTTCAAATAAAATGAAAATAAATAAGTTCAATGCAAATAATAAAAATTAAATACACGTTAGAAAGCAAAGACAATGTTTATATAAAAACAGAGTCCTCGCCTCCAAATTACTGCCCAGAATAAAACATCTTAATTCAGGCCGGCGTCACGGCTCAATAGGCTAATCCTCTGCATAATGGCGCCGGCACACCAGGTTCTAGTCCCGGTCGGGGCGCCGGATTCTGTCCCGGTTGCCCCTCTTCCAGGCCAGCTCTCTGCTATGGCCCGGGAGTGCAGTGGAGGATGACCCAAGTGCTAGGGCCCTGCACCCCATGGGAGACCAGGAGAAGCACCTGTCTTCTGCCTTTGGATCAGCGTGGTGCGCCGGCCGCAGCGTGCTGGCCGCGGAGGCCATTGGAGGGTGAACCAACAGCAAAGGAAGGCCTTTCCCTGTCTCTCTCTCTCCCTATCCACTCTGCATGTTTAAAAAAAAAAATCTTAATTCAGTAGCATTTGCATCCCTCTTAATTAAATGGAATTATAGTTATTAAACAGAATCTTGGTTATCTTCCTCCTGCTCCCATTTTGTATGCAATAACTCCATAGCTATCATGTGTGGAGAGGGGAGATCTTTTACTTTACTGACTCATAGTCCTTTTTTCTGTGGCATAATACCTGTCTTATGAGAAATACAGATTGACTACTGACGACTTCTATTTGATCCATTTCTAAATACAGACTGTGTTGTGGGGTGCCTGTGCATAATAATTTGGAATTTTTGGAGACTTCTCCCTGGTGTACAGTTCCCTGAAGTAGAAAACCTGCTCCAGCAAGACTTGTTCAGTAGAGTACTAGTAGATGATTCAGAACGGATAATTTTCCTAGAGCCTCGTTGGCCAACTAAAAAAGCGCTCATTAAAGCTCTGCCAAATAACAAGAAGTCAGGCTGCTTGGCGAAGATCTCTTTGCCATTGTTCTGGCTGGCACCAGAATTTTCAAGGCTTATCAACATGGCTGCAGCTTGAATGACTTCACCCCATAGGAGATTGAAATATCATTCTTTACATTACCAATACTCTCATGCTCTGCAAATGATCCCTTCAGGGTATCTTTCACTTGGCTTTTAAGAACAAAAGGCTTCGCCCTACACTGGAGAGGATAATTTTATGCTAACTATTTTTATCTTCATCTATGGAATTAGCAACAACATGTATTTAATGAATACCACCATTGGGAAAGAATTGTATAAATACACAGATGCCGTCGCTGCTAAAGAAAATGCCACATATCAGTGCACAATTAGTAATAAAAGTGTATCAGAAATTAGGAAGGTAATGTCCCCAAGCTGGATTGATTCCAAGTTCTTGTCTTTTTGTAAGAGGTAAATTCAAAGCAAGGCTGGCGCCATGGCTCAATAGGCTAATCCTCTGCCTGCAGTGCCGGCACCCCAGGTTCTAGTCCCGGTCGGGACGCCGGATTCTGTCCCTGTTGCCACTCTTCCAGGCCAGCTCTCTGCTGTGGCCAGGGAGTGCAGTGGAGGATGGCCCAAGTGCTTGGGCCCTGCACCCCATGGGAGTCCAGGAGAAGCACCTGGCTCCTGGCTTTGGATCAGCGTGGTGCGCCGGCCGCAGCGCGCTAGCCGTGACAGCCATTGGAGGGTGAACCAATGGCAAAGGAAGACCTTTCTCTCTGTCTCTCTCTCTCACCATCCACTCTGCCTGTCCAAAAAAAAAAAAAAAAATTCAAAGCAAATACATACATAAAATACAAGAATGACAGCAGGATTTATTTAAACTGCTTAAAAAGAAAGTACATACTCAGACATGAGTACAGGAAACTTCATGAGGAGAATCATGCCCAACCCAGTTTAGCCACATGTTTATTGGGTAGTAGGTGGTTCCTTAATTGAAACTATAGAAACAGGGTGGAGTTTGGGCAGCGTTCAGTACACATGATGATTTCTGTGAAAGTCTTATGTCATCTTGCTATTTGATACAGCGCTTCTGTTTCAGGAGTGAAGGGTTTCCAGCCGACTTTGGCAATGGCTGGAGTCCCTGAAATCATCATTGTTCTGAAAAACCATCAAATTCTGAAAGAGATAAACATGGCAGTTCAGATGAACAGTTGGAAAAAGAAAGAACAAATCCAGGCAATGGCAGGCTTCTTTGTTGCCCTATCTGCCAGTGCATTTTCTTTGACAATGTGGCTATTCCCCATTTTTCCCCTGCAGTGGACAACAGCCACTTCCAGAGGCTCTAAACTGTTTGGAAAAGAGCTAAAATACGTTTTCTATGAGTAATGGGAGAGTTTCTTGTGGTCTGTTGGACTTTCTCTCGAAACTGCTGCATGTGTGTAGCATAAGAAAAGCGTATTTGGGATCTGTGTATGTGACTCTGTGGTCTCTTAAGATTTCTAAGAATCTAGTCAAAGCTTGGGTTTCTGAATAAGGCCCATTATAGCATATGCTGCATTTCTAACTTGTTCTGTTATGAAGCTACTGCCATAATGAACTGTTCAACATCTAGTTTTCAACATTTAGTAGATACACATTGCTGGAATAGGTCTGCTCAACCTTCTCTATGTATGAATGATATCTTTTCTTTTTTTTTTCAAGATTTTATTTATTTATATGAAAGTCAGAGTTACACAGAGAGAAGAAAGGCAGAGAGAGAGAGAGGTCTTCCTTCCGTTGGTTCATTCCCCAATTGGTTGCAATGGCCGGAGCTGTGCCGATCCAAAGCCAGTAGCCAGGTGCTTCCTCCTGGTCTCCCATGTGGGTGCAGGGCCCAAGTACTTGGACCATCCTCCACTGCCTTCCTGGGCCACAGCAGAGAACTGGACTGGACGAGGAGCAACCTGGACTAGAACCCAGAGTACTGGTGCCGCAGGTGGAGGATTAACCAAGTGAGCCATGGTGCCGGCCCCAAGCTAATTTTTCTGTACATAAAGATGACAGGAGAGTAGCCAGATAGAGGATTTAGCATACATTGAGAGGTACACTGGGTGAGTGTAAAAGAAGCCCCTGGCATTTAATAAAATGTTCTCCTGTTGGCCATTGTTGTTCTTTACTCTCTAGAATTCCTGTACCTTGTATGGAGTGGGAACTTCAAGGGACTGGCCGAAAGTCAACTTAGTGGTTTCCTATACAAAACGTGCAGTAGCAGCAATGGCTCTCAAGCATGCAGATTTTCCTGTGCCTACTGAATCCAGTGTTTGGAAAAGTAGGTCACCGGTCCTGAAAGTGGGCCCAAAGTTTGAATGAGTACACCTAGAGATATTCCTTGCTTTTCTGTTACAGAGTCAAGGGATTGTCTCACTTACGGATTCCTGGTGAAGGAGTCTTTATCCTTTATCTTTCAAAATGCCTTATATTATTTTCCTGTAGTTTCAAGTTGAGGAAGTGTTAGACCATTTAAAGTCTCATGCAAGGGTTTGGTTATCAGCCCAAAGCCTGGCATCCAGATCCTGTATAAAAACAATATTCTTTGGAATGTCTTCAGCTGCTTCTTTTTGGATCAGGACTGTGAGCTGGGCATTGGGCCTGCTGTCCCATGCAGATGGCAAGCAAGCCATCAGGACTGGGGTCAGCTGACATGATTAGGGAGTGTGGCAGTATGTACGTCTAATAGACCAGCTGACCTGACAAATATTAGTCTCAAGCTCGGGGCAGGTGGGCATTGTGGCTGCACAGAATCTGCCAGAGCCACAAACAAGACACCAAGTCCTACAATCCCCAGAAGACAGGCATCCAGTCATTGCCCCAAATCTGAAATCCAGAGGCCTGATGCTTTGACCTGCCTCTCGATGTTGCATCTAGAAATCCATTCTGAAACTTCCAGCTGCCTAGGACCAACCCTGCAGGCCCCTGCTTTGCATACCTCAGTCCCTTCCCCTTGATCCCTCCCTGGGAAGCGAGCAAGGAGGGGTGATGGAGCAAATATGAGACCCTGTAAGCAGGAAAAGGGGAGAGTAGGACAGGCATTCACCACCCACGTAGGGGATGTTTCATAGGTAAGGGAGGACATCCGTAAGAGCCAGCAGAGGCTGGCATTCCACACAGCACCTGTGCGTTCAAGTATGTTTCACAGCTGCGTACCAGCAATGCTCATGGTCCTTCTCAATTGGTCACTGATACCATGCTCTTTATGATAGAAAATTGGACTTCAGCCAGGAGGGGGACTGCATGAAGGTGCTAGTTACTTCCAGCCCTGGCACTGGAATTCTCATGAAACAAAATCTCTCTCTCTTTTTTTTTTTGACAGGCAGAGTTAGACAGTGAGAGAGAGACAGAGAGAAAGGGCTCCCTTCCGTTGGCTCACCCCCAAATGGCCACTATGGCTGGCACGCTGTGCCGATCCAAAGCCAGGAGCCAGGTGCTTCCTCCTGGTCTCCCATGTGGGTGCAGGGCCCAGGCACTTGGGCCATCCTCCACTGCCTTCCTGGGCCATAGCAGAGAGCTGGACTGGAAGAGGAGCAATCGGGACAGAATCCAGTGCCCCAACCGAGACTAGAACCCAAAGTACTGGTGCCGCAGGTGGAAGATCAGCCAAGTAAGCCTCGGTGCTGGCCATGAAACAAAATCTCTTTAATAAAATACTGAGCACTGGCCGGCGCCGCGGCTCAGTAGGCTAATCCTCTGCCTTGCAGCGCCAACACACTGGGTTCTAGTCCCAGTCGGGGCACTTCCCCTCTTCCAGGCCAGCTTTCTGCTGTGGCCCGGGAGTGCAGTGGAGGATGGCCCAAGTGCTTGGGCCCTGCACCCCATGGGAGACCAGGAGAAGCACCTGGCTCCTGCCTTCAGATAGGCGCGGTGTGCCGGCCACAGCGCGCTGGCCGCGACAGCCATTGGAGGGTGAACCAACGGCAAAGGAAGATGTTTCTCTCTGTCTCTCTCTCTCACTGTTCAATCTGCCTGTCAAAAAAAAAAAAAAAAGAAAGAAAAAAGAAAAAAAATAAAATACTGAGCACTAAGATGTTATTTATTGGAGAAACAAATGGCTTGTGATTCCAGTGATTAAATCTTTGTTGGGTTAGTTGTATCACCCCCTCAATTCAATTAGTTAATTTTAATGAATGATTAATTAGAAATAGAGTGGAATGATGAGACAGCTTAAGCTAAGGGTGAGAGGTTGGCAGACAGGGATCTGCATTCAAGACATGTGTACAGAGATTACATTACAGCTAAAAATTTACAGCTTCTTTACAGTTTATCCTTGGTTCCAATCTAGGATCAATCAAAGAAAGCCAAGTATGATTCCCTAACTATTTACGTAGGATGATCCAATCATAGTTAGTCCACCTGCAGCTTCTCCATGTCAATAGCTGACAATACCTAAAGCCTTCCCATATTTTCAAAATGATTATAACTGAGTTCCTTATCATAGCAATCTGTGAATAAATACTTTTGTTTGTCAATCTCCTTAAAATGATATTTATTTTGTTAAACTTCAATAATTTTTACCTATACTGACTTCTGAAATTAACTGATGAAATTTGGCCAATTTTGGCCAGCGCCCTGGCTCAATAGGCTAATCCTTTGCCTGCGGTGCCGGCACACTGGGTTCTAGTCCCGGTCAGGGCGCCGGATTCTGTCCCGGTTGCCCCTCTTCCAGGCCAGCTCTCTGCTGTGGCCCGGGAGTGCAGTGGAGGATGGCCCAAGTACTTGGGCCCTGCACCCCATGGGAGACCAGGAGAAGCACCTGGCTCCTGCCATCGGATCAACACGGTGCGCCGGCTGCAGGGCGCCGGCTGTTGCGGCCATTGGAGGGTGAACCAACAGCAAAAGGAAGACCTTTCTCTCTGTCTCTCTCTCTCACTGTCCACTCGGCCTGTCAAAATAAATAAATAAATAAATAAATAAATAAGAAATTTGACCAATTTAGCCTCAGTTTATTGTGAACTACCATCTAGCTTGATGTGCACGAATGTTAAAACTTAACTCAAGAGTATACTCTCAGGGAGAGGATTGTGGTACAATGGGCTAAGCTGCCACTGTGACACTGGCAACCCATGTCAGGGCGTCAATTCTAGTTCGAATTGCTCTGCTGTGATCCAGTTTCCTATTGATGTGACTGGGAAGGCAAAGGATGATGGCCCAAGTGCTTGGACCTCTGGCAATGATGTGAGGGACCAAAATGAAGTTTCAAGGCTCCTGGCTTTGGCCTGCTCCAGCCCTGGCCATTGAGGGCACTTGGGAAGTCAATGGAGGATCTGTCTCTGTCTCTCTCTGTTTCTGTCCCTCTCTTTGTCTTTGTCTTTGTTTTTCTCTTTCTCTTTTTCTGACTCTCTCTTTCTCTCTCTCTCTCTCTCTCTCTCTCTCTCTCTCTCTGCTACTCTACCTTTCTAATGGATAAATTAATGTTTAAAAACAAGAATAGACCATTGTAACTAATGAGCAGAGCATCAATCAATTCAATCTGAAAATTGACAATATAATAAACCCTGAACTGTTCCAATCAAATCGCACCTGCATATTATTTCCAGTCTCTGTGTTGATAAAAGTAGTCCACCACAGTGTAAGGGATGGGGGAAGCACTCTGAACCATCTTCAGTCTGGAGTGCTTTCACTTTCTAACAGTTTTTTTCTTACTCAGTTAACTTTGCTAAACTTTACTAGTCTCATTTTCTCTTAATATCTGCATCTCTTTCTCTTAGTCATTGCGCTATTCTGAATATGTGCTGAATGAAAGAAAAATATCCTTAGCCCTGTGGGGTTTCAATATAAACTAACTGTTTCAAGATAGAACTATTGATTTCTACTAGCTTTATGAATCTTTTCTTTGTGCATATATATAATCTCTAATTAACCTTGACATCTGTTGATTTCCCAAACTTTTCTATTTCAGTTACTTGCACAACTATTTCCTAAATTATTTCACACACTAAATTGTGCTCAGTTTCCTTTAGAATACTTAATAGTGACAAGCAATATATTTCTGCACTACTAGCTTTTAGTCTCCCACTGTCCTTCTGTGGTATGAGCCCTGAGTTCATGCATATAGCATATAATACAGGTGATTTGTTAGCATTTTTGAAACACTCTCGGAATCTCCATTCCAGAGGAACTGATAAAAATATTTCATTATTCTATTTTTCATCATTTCTGGAGACTTTGCCATTATGTTAGGGATGATCAAAGGAGTAATTTACTAGCAAATGTAATATAGTATAAAAATTCAGGGTTGGTTAAGAATATCCCACAAATATGCCTCCTCTTGCCAGAATGGAAGACCCTGTAGTTTTCATGGCTTAGGATTTCTTTCCTTCTCTTTTTATTCCCAAAAAATATGGAAAATGGTAATACATTTTATATTTCACCAACTTTATAAAAGAAATGTTGAGCAGCTTTTCAATTTTAAATATGTGTTTACATTCCCTATTAGAGCAAATCATACACATTTTAAAATTTAATGTTTGTATAGGCGCTCACAAACTTTATGCTGGTAGTATTTCCTTGTATAATTTCTTAATTTATCAGGCTGAGAAGAGCAGATTTCAGACAGAGTCTGCCTTTGTGCAGGGGGTCACTTGAATCCATGTTACCTTGCAGCAGTTATCCTGTCAGTGTGTTAACTGTCCAACTCTGTGCAGCCTGAGTCTAACTTTTAAATAAGTAACAAAGCACTCTCCCCCTTTCTAGCACCTCAAGATACCTAGTCCTCTCCTCTGTATTTCCTCTTCTATAATCAGCCTTTTCTGCAAGGCATCCCAAGCTTGGTATTGGACAACGACATTAGAAACCATGATCTGAGTGTTATGTTCCTTGCTGCTAAGATGTTGTTCTTACTGACTTTCTCAGATGACAGAACAGAGAAGTGTTTATAGATCCACCCACAGGCATATACATATGCACACATATTTCCATACATAACCATTTATATTGATGTTAAAATAAACATGAATTTACACTGATGTCTCCAACTCTATTGCCATTTTATTCTAACCTCCTCCAATTTGTCTGCAAATTCCCACTCCCACTATCTGTTATTCAGTTATAAATTGTTCAATTCCAGCCTCATTGTCAGAATTGTTAACCATACCCCATGGGAAACTGTTTTATTGACCGGTATACACTGTGTATGTGCATTTCCTTTTGTTTTCAGTTTTACAGATTCTATTCATATCCCAAGTTATCTGCCTCAGAAGGATTGCTCTGAATTATTTACTGAGGTAGTTTTGCACATTTATATTGTAATTCAATTGGTTTGTGACAATCTGCTTTTCTTCCTTGGATCCTCCATTTACTAAATGATTTGTTTCAATTTTTGTATAATAAGTTTTACACTTTGTACTATAAAGTTTTGTGGCTTTGATAAATTGAAAATTTCACTCGTAATGATGCCAATAGAGTATTATGCAGAATATTTTCACTACTCAAAAATCCTCTGTCTTTAAGCCATTCATCCCTTCCTTTCATCTGAGCCTATGTAGATTACTGATATTTTCACTGTCTCTAGAGATTCTCCTTTCCATAAATTGATGCAACTGGAGTCTACAATATGTGGCCATATCAGACTGTCTTCTTTGACTCAGCAATATGCAATAAAGTTTCACTAATGCGTTTTCATGGCTTGGTAGTTCATTTCTTTCTTGCTGAACAAATTCCATTGTACAGATTTAATGTTGTGGATGTGACCTTGCCTAGGTCTGGTCCATGGTCTTGTCTCCATGTATGAAAGAATTCAGGGGGGCAGAGACAAGATGGCGGAATAGTGAGGGCATGCACCGATAGTCCGGGAAAAGATAGTTTAATAAAAGTGGAGTTATTGTAGCCTTAGGAAAAAGCTCAGGAAAATATAGCAGAGGAAACTCTTCCGGATCTAGTGGATGTGACATGTAGGACCTACAGGGAGAGCAAGGTGGCCTACCGCGTGGAAGCTGAGCCGCGGGAGCTGAGCCGCGGGAGCCCAGTCACAGAAGCCGAGGCACAGAGTCTGCACACCAGTGCTGGAAGGGGAGGTGAGACAAAAACCTTGGTAACCGAAGACATTGGTGGAGAAAGGCAGAAAGAGCCTAGAGGGAACAAGGCCTGAAGCCCCACTAGGGAAAGTTCACCAGGCTGACTGGAGGAGAGAAAAAAAAAATAAATAAATAAGGGGAACTGGCACGGACATTAGCCTCTCTCTCCATTCACCTTACAAAGCCTAGCAAAACAAAGAGCAGGCGCCATTTTACATACGTAAAGCGGCGCCCGCCATTAGCCAAGCAGAAAAACCTGACTCTGGTGGGGAGAAATAATAGGAGGTTAGGACCTAGTGAAAGTGTGGAGCTAACGAACTGAGACTGTGAAAATCTGAAGGGGGGGGCAAGAGAACTCACCGAGTACACAAACTTGGTAACCTTGGCAACCTGGAGAGACTGTGGAGAAATTTGAACCACACTGAGGGCTGCAGAAACTCTTTGTGTGGTTCCAGGGGTAGAGCAGACTAATACCCACAGGGACCAGATTTCATACATCAACTACCCTCAATTCCACTCAGCTGTGGGGAATTACTTCCCAACTGAGTCAAAAAATAAAAAGAGAGAGAGAGAGAGAGAGCATGAGCGAGTGAGAGAACAATCTGGGTGAGTCACCTTTGGCACACCCTTAACCCTGAAGAACCAAACAGAGCTCTCTGGCCACACCCATCACAGCCTCTAAGAATCCATCAAAAGCAGACAGTCCACTTAATCTAGAATCATAGTATAAGGAGAAAAAGCACCACAGCGAAGAAACCAAAGAATATCTCCACAATGCCAAACAAATGCAGAAACCAAGGTAACAAGAATAAGGAAGACACCATAATGCCCCCAAATGAAAAAGACACCCCAATTCAAGATTATGAAGATGATGAGATAGAAGAAATGCAAGAAGCAGATCTCAAAAAAATTGATAAGAACATTAAGAAGTTCTCAAAAACAAATTATTGAACTACAGAAATCCTTAATGGACAAGATAGAAAATCTCTCTTGTGAAAATGAAATATTAAGGAGGAATCAAAATGAAATGAAACAACTAGTAAAACAGGAAACTGTGATAGTGATGAGAAATCATAATGAAGTGAAGAATTCAATAGATCAAATGACAAACACATTAGAGAGCCTTAAAAACAGAATGGGTGAAGCAGAAGAGAGAATATCAGACTTAGAAGGCAGAGAACAGGAAAGTATACATCAAACCAAAGAAAAGAACAGGAAATTAGAAATCTAAAAAATATTGTCGGGAATGTGCAGAATATTATTGAAAAACCCAACATTCAGGTTCTAGGAGTTCCTGAAGGCATGGAGAGGGAGAAAGGATTAGAAGGCCTTTTTAGTGAGATACTAGCAGAAAATTCCCCAGGTTTGGAGAAGGACAGAGACATGCTAGTACAGGAAGCTCATAGAACCACTAGTAAACACGACCAAAAGAGATCCTCACCATGACACGTTGTAATTAAACTCACCGCAGTGAAACATAAAGAACAGATCCTAAAATGTGCAAGAGAGAAACGTCAGATTACTCTCAGAGGCTCTCCAATCAGACTCACAGCTGACTTCTCATCAGAAACCCTATAAGCTAGGAGGGAATGGCGAGACATAGCCCTAGTACTAAGAGAGAAAAACTGCCAGCCCAGAATATTATATCCTGCTAAGCTATCATTTGTGCATGAAGGTGAAATAAAGACCTTTCACAGCAAACAGAAATTGAAAGAATTTGTTGCCACTCGTCCAGCCTTGCAAAAGATGCTTAAAGACGTGTTACACACAGAAACACAGAAACATGGCCATCAATATGAAAGAAGGTAAAGGAAGGAAACCTCACAGCAAAAGATCAAAACATATACCAGAAAATATCTCTGGAAAATGGCAGGGCAAAGTTACTACTTATCAATAGTCACATTGAACGTTAATGGCCTGAACTGTCCAGCTAAAAGACACAGATTGGCTGATTGTGTTAAGGAACAAAACCCATCTATTTGCTGCTTGCAAGAAACACATCTTTCCAACAAAGATGCATACAGACTGAAAGTGAAAGGCTGGAAAAAGATATACCATGCCAACAGAAATGAAAAAAGAGCGGGCGTAGCCATCTTAATATCAGACAACATAAACTTTACCACAAAAACTGCTAGGAGAGACAAAGAGGGGCACTATATAATGATTAAGGGATCAATTCAACAGGAAGATATAGCGATTATCAATGTATATGCACCTAACTACAGGGCACCGGTTTATCTAAAAGATTTGTTAAGGGACTTAAGGGGAGACTTAGCCCCCAATACAATGGTACTGGGGGACTTCAATACTCCACTCTCCAAAATAGACAGATCAATAGGACAGAAGATCAACAAGGATACAGTAGATTTAAATGACACTCTAGCCCCAATGGATCTAACAGATATCTACAGAACTTTTTATCCTACACATAAAGCATTTAGATTCTTCTCAGCAGTACATGGAACCTTCTCTAGGATTGACCACATACTAGGACATAAAGCAAGTCTCAGCAAATTCAAAAGAATTAGAATCATACCATGCAGCTTCTCAGACCATAAAGGAATGAAGTTGGAAATTAGCAACTCAGGAATCCCTAGAGCATATGCAAACACATGGAGATTGAACAACATGCTCCTGAATGAACAGTGGGTCGTAGAAGAAATCAAAAGAGAAATCAAACACTTTTTGGAAGTAAATGAGGATAACAGCACAACATACCAAAACTTATGGGACACAGCAAAAGCATTGTTATGAGGAAAGTTTATAGCAATAGGTACCTACATCAAGAAATTGGAAAGGCACCAAATAGATGAGATTTCAATGCAAATTAAGGATCTAGAAAATCTGCAGCAAACCAGACCCAAATCTAGTAGGAGAAGAGAAGTAATTAAAATCATAGAAGAAATCAACAGGATTGAATCCAACAAAACATTACAAAAAATCAGCCAAACGAGGAGCTGGTTTTTTCAAAAAATGAAGAAAATTGACACCCCATTGGCCCAGCTAAAAAGACCCAAATCATTAAAATGAGAGAGGAAAAAGGAAACGTAACAACAGACACCACAGAAATAAAAAGAATCATCAGAAATTACTATAAGGACTTGTATGCCAGCAAACCGAGTAACCTATCAGGAATGGATAGATACCTGGATACATGCAACCTACCTAAATTGAACCAGGAAGACATAGAAAACCTAAACAGACTCAAAACTGAGACAGAAATTGAAACAGTAATAAAGGCCCTCCCAACAAAGAAAAGCCCAGGACCAGATGGATTCCCTGCTGAATTCTACCAGACATTTAAAGAACTAACTCCAATTCTTCTCAAACTATTCAGAACAATTGAAAAAGAGGAAGTCCTCCCAAATTCTTTCTATGAAGCCAGCATCACCTTAATTCCTAAGCCTGAAAAAGATGCAGCATTGAAAGAGAATTACAGACCAATATCCCTGATGAACATAGATGCAAAAATCCTTAATAAAATTCTCGCCAATAGAATGCAACAACACATCAGAAAGATCATCCACCCAGACCAAGTGGGATTTATCCCTGGTATGCAGGGATGGTTCAATGTGCGCAAAACAATCAATGTGATACATCACATTAACAGACTGCAGAAGAAAAACCATATGATTATCTCAATAGACACAGAGAAAGCATTTGATAAAATACAACACCCTTACATGATGAAAACTCTAAGCAAACTGGGTATGGAAGGAACATTCCTCAATACAATCAAAGCAATTTATGGAAAACCCATGGCTAGCATCCTATTGAATGTGGAAAAGTTGGAAGCATTTCCACTAAGATCTGGTACCAGAAAGGGATGCCCACTCCAACCACTGCTGTGCAATATAGTTCTGGAAGTTTTAGCCAGAGCTATTAGGCAAGAAAAAGAAATTAAAGGGATACAAATTGGGAAGGAAGAACTCAAACTATCCCTCTTTGCAGATGATATGATTCTTTATTTAGGGGACCCAAAGAACTCTACTAAGAGACTATTGGAACTCATAGAAGAGCTTGGCAATTAGCAGGATATAAAATCAATGCACAAAAATCCAACAGCCTTTGTATACACAGACAATGCCATGGCTGAGGAAGAACTTCTAAGATCAATCCCATTCACAATAGTACAAAACAAGGAAATACCTTGGAATAAACTTAACCAAGGACGTTAAAGATCTCTATGATGAAAATTACAAAACCTTAAAGAAAGAAATAGAAGAGGATACCAAAAAATGGAAAAATCTTCCACGCTCATGGATTGGAAGAATCAATATCATCAAAATGTCCATTCTCCCAAATGCCCCATAGGGACAAATACCATATATTCTCCCTGATCAGTGTCAACTAACCGAGCACCAAAAAGGAAACCTGTTAAAGTGAAATGAACACTATGAGAAACAGTGACTTGATCAGCCCTTGCCCTGACTGTTGATGAACAACTTAATACGTTATCCCTCTTAGTATTTTTTTTGTTTGTTCTACTTAATACTTTTCGTTGAATTATGTAATCAATACACAGTTATTCTTAAGTGCTGAAACTTAACTGAAAAGTGATCGCTGTTAAATATAAGAGTGGGAATAAGAGAGGGAAGAGATGTACAATTCGGGACATGCTCAAGCTGACTTGCCCTAAATGGTAGAGTTAGAAACATACCACGGGATTCCAATTCAATCCCATCAAGGTGGCATGTACCAATGCCATCTCACTAGTCCCAGTGATCAATTTCTGTTCACAATTGATCACACCGATAGGTCTAAGAGTCAAAGGGATCACATAAACAAGACTAGTGTCTGCAAATACTAGCTGATAGAATCAAAAAGGGAGAGAATGATCCAACATGGGAAGCGAGATACACAGCAGACCCATAGAATGGCAGATGTCCTAAACAGCACTCTGGCCTCAGACTCAGCCCTTAAGGCACACGGATCTGGCTGAAAAGCCCATGAGAGTTTTTTAGGTATGGAAAGCCAAGACACTCTGGAAAAAAAAAAATGACCTAAATGAAAGGTCTCTGCGAGTGAGATCCCAGTGGAAAGAACAGGTCATCAAAGAAGGAGGTACCTTTCTCTGAAGGGAGGAGAGAACTTCCACTTTGACCATGGCCTTGTCTAAATATGCTCAGAGTCGGTGAACTCAGGGGGCTTCCATAGCCTTGGCAACTCATGACAAGAGCCTAGGGTGATTACTGATGTCATAAACAAGAGTGTCCATTTGTTAAGTCAACAACAGGAGTCACTGTGCACTTATTCCTCATGTAGGATCTTTGTCTTTACTGTGCTGTACACTGTGATTTAATGCTATAACTACTACTCAAACAGTATTTTTCACTTTATGTTTCTATGTGGATGCAAACTGTTGAAATCTTTACTTAATATATGCTAAACTGATCTTCTGTATATAAAGAGAAACAAAAATGAATCTTGATGTGAATGGAAGGGGAGAGGGAGCAGGAAAGGGGAGGGTTCCGGGTGGGTGGGAAGTTATGCGGGGGGGAAGCCATTGTAATCCATAAGCTGTACTTTTAAAATATATATTCATTAAATAAAAGTTAAAAAAAATTCAAGGAGGAAACATACAAAGTAAGTAGGAAAGCAAGATTTTTTTAAAGCGAAGGATAAGTACACACTTAAGAAATAAGTGTAGCCTGATAAGGGAGAAAGAGGAGAAATTGAGAGAGAGAGATAATTATACATCCCACCACAAGGTTCTGGTCATGCTTTTACACTTTTGGAAGGCAAAGGGGCTGCTGTCTGGTGCTGGGGCTCAATTGAATATGAAATAAATCAGAGTTTTGGGTGAGGCTTAAATGTCACCTATTTCTGTACCTTTTTCTGGAATCCTCAGAGGTGTTATGCCATCAGGTGCATGATGGGTATAGGAGTGCCGGCCATGGAAATTTTGTTATGATAATATCAGAATGACCTTAATGTTATGGACACACAACATCCAGCCACATTGGGTATTTCAGCTGGTATTTGTTCCAAGTCTGAAGCATTGTAGAACTTGCAGTCTCCACTACACAGAAGGGGGGTGAGGAGGGAGAAGTTGATGGTGCACAAAAAGTGGGTTTGGACAGTGCACAAAAAGGGAGGTTTTTATGGCACAGGAGAATTTGTGAAGTTAGTTCATGGAAAGGGGATGTGGATGTTACAGACCAGGCTGTCACGCATGCTGGACCAGGCTGTCATTTGGTGGCCAGCTGTGGCTCCTACGCCGGTTAGCCAACTTCTGCATGGGCCAGCTGGAGCTGCCATGCAGCTGGTCTGCCGGAGCTTGTCAGGCCGCAAGCTGTGCTACTATGTAGGTTGGCTGTGGCTGGAGATACCCAACAGCAGGTTGGCTGGAGCTTTCCTGCAGTGGGCCAACCCTGCTGAGCCGTAGCATGGCAGTGCTGTCAGAACTCAGCTGATCTCTTGTAGCTGTTCACATCAGTAACACTGTTTATCTGTTCACATATTGTGGAGCATCATGGTTACTTCCAGTTTTTAGTAAGTATGATTAAAACTGCTATAAATACTTGAGTGCAAGATTTATGTGTATATAATTATTAAATCAGATGGATTAGTACATAGTCTGTGATTGCAGGATCCTATGGTAAATGATGCCTAGCTTTGTAAAAAATTCTAAAACTATCATCAAAGTGGATTTATAATTTTATGTCTTTACTTGGTGATGGAGAATTTCTTTTCCTCTATATTCTCACCAATATTTAACAGTACTTTGCTAAAAATTATAAATTCAATCATTGTAGTAGGTATTCAGGTGATTTTATTGTTTTAATTTGCAATTCCCTGATGACAAATGATTTGTACTCAAATTTCCTAATTACAAAAAATAGTCATTGCAGGAAATTATAGAAACTATAAATCTATCTCTATCCCTATCTATATTATTAATACTTAGAAAGTCAGTGATATAATTTGATGTATCTAGTTTTGTACCTTTTTTATATGTTTACTCTTACAATGTAAATGCTATTGATTGAATATTTGTCCCCAAATTTTAAATTTTAAAATACTGGCCTCCAAGATAATGGCATTGAGAGATGGTATCTTTAGGACTTGATTAGGCCCTGAGTGCTATTTCCTCACAAATAGGAGTAGTATTCTTACAAAAGCAGCCCTATATAGTTCCCTGCACCTTTTAAATTGTTAGAACACAGTCTTTTGAAAGTAAGTCCTCACCTGACATCAAATCCACAGTTGCCTTGATATTGAAATTTCCAGCCTGTCCTTTAGGCTGCCAGTTTATGGCATTTTGTTAAAGCAGCCCAAATGAATTAGAATTGTGGACACAATAATTTCATGATTTAGCTTTTAATTTGATCTTTAGTGCATTGAGATTTGAAAGTCTGACAGAATTCCATCCATGGATGTATTGTGTGATTTTTCTTGTCCCTTTCTTATGCTCTCGAAGGAGGTGTCTACCAGTCATCCTATTAGTGCTTTGCTCTGACCATTTCTATTGATTTGAGAAGTCTAATGAAAAGCTTTCTTAAACGCTGGATTTTTTTTCCAGCATAGTCCAAAAATGAAAATATTTCCAATAAGAGAAAAAATGCTTACAAACAGATAGTAACTATACTGAGCTTACAAACTAAAAATTGGCAGTCTAGAAAATAAACCATTGTGTTCTTTATGAGACAACTCATAACCATCTACATCAGAGTTTGTGAATTTGAAACTGAAAAGAATGATAAAGTTTTCAGAAAGTTTATCTTCCCAAAGAGAAAGAAGGAAGTCAAAAAAGTCATGATTGCTTCTTTGTTCAGCTATTAGAAATTTTTTGTCAGTTATTTTTCCTAGGAATATAAGGTAAAAATTGTTGGGGAAAAGAAAGCAAGGAATTTATAGAAAATGCCCATTAATTAAATACAAAGGTCTTTAAAATATTTTTTACTTTCTATCTTGCAAAGTATGCTTAGTAAAAACTCCAGTATAATTTATCATTTTAAAATTCTAAGCAATTTATGATTATTGATCATTTTTAATTTTTCATATAAACTTGATACTTTGAATACAATTTTTACACTTGGGTTTCGTTTGTCACCAAATTTTCAAATTAAACTATATTATTTGAAGTTAGTGTCAGTGCTACCATGACAAAAAATATAAAAACAGTTGCACTTTTTTTATAGGGTTATTTTATGTTCTAAACTGTGAACACTTTTTTTGGCAATCAACTCCTTCCATGGTGAGTATATTCACAACAATTCAAAATTTTTTATTTCAAAAGTTTTACATTTCTTGGTAAAAATAATTCCTAATGGTATATAACAATTATATGTAAAATTTGGTCAAAATCTTAAGAAAATTCAGCTAAGCAAGACCCTGAAACATGTTCTCTTATTGTGATAAGCGTCATTAATTCTAAAGTCAGAACTTCAGATAATATTAAAAAGGAAAGTTTTATCTGGTCTTTCCATGTAACTGTGTAAATATGTGTTCTCAGCCATTCCATGTTCAGAAGCCTTAAAAATATTAAATCTACTCTACGTACTCCTCAATATAGTTAAGAACAAATTTAAAAACTTAGAAATGAATCAAGAGTGTATATGCAGTTATTTCTGTGTATGCTGGGACATTATTTACAAACCTACCCAAAAATTGCTGAATTGTTGGAATATAATATCTGTCATTGTTATTTCCTGCTTTACTAGAGATCAGAGACTATGAAGACTTATAGACTGATGTTTGATAGGAAATATAAATCTAAAAGAGTATGGTTTCATTATTATCAAATTATGTTTACAGTACTCATCTTTCAATACTCTTTTCTTCCTACTGAATTTCCTGGTGGACTAATAAACCTGCTTCTAAAATTAGCATTATGTTTTTTTTCTGATTCACTAATTAATAACTGTAATGACAAAATAGCTGACAAACGCTCATTATATATCCTAAGAGAGTCATTTTTAGCATTTGAAAATTGTGTGGTTTGCCTGGAAGACTTGGCAGGCTGGATAAGCCTGTAACTAACAACAGAGGAAATTTCCCAGCTCTTCCTAGAAAGGCAACCATTCTGGCTTGTGGGAAACCAGTTTGACCACAAGAAAATAAAATTCAATCAAGTTATGAGGAAGCTACCTGACCCGTGTAAATAATCCTACTATAGGTTGCTTTTCTGTTATTTATGTGAAATAACATTTTGTAATTTATTTCAAATTTATTTTAAGCAACTAATTATGATCTATGGATTTTTATCACTCAAAATATATATTACAGGTATTTTCTGATAGATCATACCTAAAAATTATGTTGACTTTGATTATAAACATATTGGTTTATTTTTATAACTCTAATCTCTTAGTGTTTCCTTTTTATGTTCTGTGCCTAGTTTATAAATTAAAATCAAAATATTTAGCTTTATGTTTTTATTTGTAATATCTTATGTATAGTAATACTTGTGGATTTTTTAAATACAGAAAGCTAATCATATCATTAACTTCTAATGTAATAATTTTTTAAAAAGCAATCACATCTTAATTCATATATAAGGCAATATTTCTAATTATGCCTCCATATGTTTCTGGATTCTGCTCACTTATATTATTTATCATCTATATTACTGAAAAACAAAAACATCCTTATTGAACATTTTTATATCAATATACAAATTACTTTTTTAAAAATGAATATGTGTTAGAAGTTACAAAAAACAGGTAGTAGTCACTGAGATATTTAAGACTGTCACACCTCACTTCTTACCATATTTTATGAGTGCTTTTCATTCTTTTTTATAACCACAAATTCAGTACTTCAATCCATTGTGAGACTTGCTTTGCTTTCAGAGGAAAGGGAAAGATTTGTCTTCACATAATTTGCTAAAAAAGAGAAACAATTCAAAGTGCAAGGGGGACTATGACTTTGAATTTCTCTAATGGGGCCTTGATATGTGCCAAGGAAATACAATAGAATGTTTCTCTGTCTTTCTATGTTTATGTTTCTCTGTCAGTCAGATGATACTTCTTTGCTTTGTTGTTGTTACTTTTTAATATGTGACATATACTTTATGTTGATTACAAACATAAAAATGATTTCTTATTCTTTGCTACTCAATTTTTAAATTATTCTACAATTGCATTGATATCTTCATTTTTGATAGAAAAAATTTATGTTCACCCCCATTTCATTTATCCTTCTTTAATTCTTTCTTATTCTTGTATTGCTTCAAGTTACATTTAGACTATATTATTAGATTTCCCAGAAGTCTATTTTATAGGATTTTATTGAATATATAGTTTATTCATAGAAAAGAAAAAGTTTGACAATTTAAGTCATGATGTCTTAGAACGTAATAGATATGTATTTACTTAGGCATCATTCTAAGATCTTTGAAAAATCATTGTAATTTTGTGCATTGTGTCATCCATTTCTTGTTTTAATTGTCCAATATTTGTTTGCCTTATCATTTTTGTTATGACTTTTATATTCTATTATACATTTATGGTCATGCCTGATGCTTAGAAGAATAGTATATCTATATGTGTTACTGTTGTATGGTAATATATTTTACCATTTTTGTATATACATTTGTATATACATTTTTGTATATTTGAATGCTTTTTCATGAATGTTTACCAAATCATATGGCTTGCCAGTATTTATTCCATTGTTTTGTTCTTAGTGCTTCCAATAGAACCTCTATAGTATTTTTTAATACGGTTCAGAGTACAGTAGGTTTTGGTCCTATTTTTAACTATAATGGAAATACTTTTTAGTTTCACATATAAATGCTATTTTCTATAGCTTTTTGTACTTTATATTTATTTTAAAGTCAAGAATCTATGTTGTGATTTGTAAAATTCTTTTATCATTGAGTAGTGAAATTATAGGATTTGCTTGACTCAGTTTTGAGAACTGCTTAGTTGATCTATTGATCTATTACATTCTTGGATTAAACTCTTCTTGCCCATGATGCACTATGATTTATTACAATTAGAATTCATATGTTAAAGCTTACACTGAATTTTTCTATTTATATTTCAAACTATCACTTCCTACATATTAGTGTTATATTCACATTGTGCATTTGGGTTATTCTACTTTGTGAAATAATGTATCTTTTTATATAAGCTCAAAATGTTCATATGTCATATTTTTTTTCAAAGTTGAGTAGGATATCACAGAGTATTTGACTTATTTTCTGGTAAAGTTTTCACTACCTTTAAATTGCTTGTAAATTTGTCAATTCATCCGTGCAGGTTCTGGAACTATTTTTAGCTAATTTTTTAAATATATGGTTTCTCTTAAGATTAAATACAAATCAAGATTTTTAAGTTTATAAATTCATTTTTTCTGTGTCTAGGGTAATGCCTCCTCTCTCACACTTTTAGCCTAGTAACTTAAATACAAGCCTCATTTTCTAACTTATTTCTTAGTCACATTTTACATTTTTATTGTGTAGTTCTCTCCCTGTAGTTAATTTCCTAATAGTCCACAAATGTGGGGAGCAACTGAGACTAGACTAAGTTTCTGGAATTAAGATTTATTCTATGCATCTGCTCTCCCACAATATGGCGCTGGGAGAGGAGTAAACAGCTTCTGCGCAGCTGCCTCCAGTTTGACCAATAAACTGCAGGAGCTGATCCTGCTCCTGATTGGAGGAGAGGAGCGTACTCGGCGTGTGGGTAGCAGAGTTGGGATTGGTGGAAGAGGACTATAAAGGAGGAGAGAGACAACATGCACCAGGAACATCTGAAGGAACATCTGAGCAGCCCCTAAGAGAGCTGGCGGTGTGCCGCTCCCCCGCGGAAGCGGGGAAAGTGGCAGGGGGTACCGCCCCTCCACGGAGGTGGAGGGGTTGGCAGCCAACCCGGGAAGGACCAGTAGCTAACCCGGGAAGGGCAGAGCAGACAAAAGAACAGTGCAGGGTCTAGTGTCATTCCTCCGCGAATGGGGGAGCGACACACAAATAATTTACTTCTTAGTAAGAAATACTTTAAGAAAGAGATGTGTGTGTGTAAGTTTGTATTTATGTGGTGTCATCTACCTTGGATCAAACACAGTATATCTTTTAAATTGTACAGCTCTAGAAAACTTCTCACAAAATATCAGATTTTTATTAAAAATAATAAATATACATTGAAACTTTAAATTCTCCCGATAAGGTTTATCCTTGTAACTGTCATGAATAAGCAATATTGGAAAGCAGTAATTCTTAACTCTAGTTTCTGACAATAATAGAAAACCAAACATCAACATGATTGCCAGTTGCCCTTTGGAAGTAGTGTGTCACTGTTATTCTGGCTGAGACACAAGTTATCAAAAGGTCTCCAGTGGGGTTTGCTCCTCCATGGACCTGAATTAGCTCAATCTGAAGACCATTATCAGCCCATGGAGTGCTACATTTGAATAGTAATCCTGAAATTTGATAGGAACAGATAGATGGCTTGCTGCTAAAATGTAAATCAGTATTCTTTTATGTGCTTGGTTTCTTCTTATAAATTGCTATAAATATCCAATATACTATAGCAATAATTAAAATGCAAATTAAAAACATTTTATTAATTTCTTCTGCACATTTTTCATGTATCATTATCTAGCATTTAATGGCAACAGTAGTTTATATGATTTATACTGTTCCTTTTTTTTACTTCACACTGTAAATCACAGATTTTCTAGGAATCATTGAGACATTTCTATTTTCTAATTATTTTATTTTTGTCTCACATCTTTACACAAAAATCCACCTGTTAAAAATGTTCTTAACAGTAAATATATTCCTTTTTACTCATTTTTCTACATTGCAGATTCCTCCTGAATGCTACTTTAAAAAAAAAAGATGTATTTATTTACTTGAAAGTCAGAGTTATACAGAGAGGGAAGGAGAGGCAGAGAGAGAGAGAAAGAAAGAGAGAGATAGAGAGATCTTCCATCTGCTGGTTCACTCCCCAGATGGCCACAACGGCTGGAGCTGAGCCAATCTGAAGCCAGGAGCCAGGAGCTTCTTCTGAGTCCCCAATATGGGTGCAGGGGCCCAGGGAATTGGGGCATCTTCTACTGCTTTCCCAGGGCATAGCAGAGAGCCAGATGAGAAGTGGAGCAGCCAGGACTTGAACCGGTGAACATATGGCAATGGCTTTACCCGCTACGCCACAGCACTGGCCCCAAGAGTGCTACTTTTTTTTTTTTTAACTTTTATTTAATGAATATAAATTTCCAAAGTACAGCTTATGGATTACAATGGCTTCCCCCCCATAACGTCCCTCCCACCTGCAGCCCTCCCCTCTCCCACTACCTCTCCCCTTCCATTCACATTCGAATCATTTTCGATTCTCTTTATCTACAGAAGATCAGTTTAGCATACATTAAGTAAAGATTTGAACAGTTTGCTCCCACACAGAAACATAAAGTGAAAAATAATAGATGATTTTTTAAATGATGATGAAATCAGATCAGACCTATTGTCATGTTTAATCCCAGTGAGAGTCAAGTTGGGAATTGATAATTTCTTCTTCTTCTTCTTCTTTTTTTTTTTTTTTTACAGAAGATCAGTTTAGTATACATTAAGTAAAGCTTTCAACAGTTTGCACCCCCATAGAAACACAAAGTGAAATATACTGTTTGAGTACTTGTTATAGCATTAAGTCTCAATGTACAGCACATTAAGGACAGAGATCCTACATGAGGAGTGAGTGCACAGTGACTCCTGTTGTTGACTTAACAAATTGACACTCCTGTTTATGGCCTCAGTAATCTCCCCATGCTCCAGTCATGAGTTTCCAAGGCTATGGAAGCCCCTTGAGTTCTCCGACTCTTATCTTGTTTAGACAAGGTCATAGTCAATGTGGAGGTTCTCTCCTCCCTTCAGAGAAAGGTACCTCCTTCTTTGAAGACCTGTTCTTTCCACTGGGATCTCACTCACAGAGATCTTTCATTTAGTTTTTTTTTTTTTTTCCAGAGTGTCTTGGCTTTCCATGCCTGAAATACTCTCATGGGCTTTTCAGCCAGATCAGAATGCCTTTAGGGCTGATTCTGAGGCCAGAGTCCTGTTTAGGACATCCGCCATTCTATGAGTCTGCTGAGTATCTCGCTTCCCATGTTGGATCACTCTCCCCTTTATTTATTCCATCGGTTAGTATTAGCAGGTACTAGACTTGTTTATGTGCTCCCTTTGACTCTTAGTCCTTTCATTATGATCAATTGTGAACTGAAATTGATCACTTGGACTAGTGAGATGGCATTGGTACATGCCACCTTGATGGGATTAAATTGGAGTCCCCTGGTATGTTTCTAACTCTACCATTTGGGGTAAGTCAGCTTGAGCATGTCCCAAATTGTACATCTCTTCCCTCTCTTATTCCCACTCTTATGTTTAACAGGGATCACTTTTCAGTTAAATTTCAACACTTAATTACAGAATTAAACCAGTCATATTAAGTAGAACAGACAAAAAGAACTATTAAGAGGGATAATGTATTAAGTTGTTCATTAACAGTCAGGGCTATGCTGATCAAGTCACCTTTTCTCATAGTGTCCATTTCACTTCAACAGGTTTCCTTTTTGGTGTTCAGTCAGTTGTCACCGATCAGGGAGAACATATGGTATTTGTCCTTTTGGGACTGGCTTATTTCACTCAGCATGATGTGTTCCAGATTCCTCCATTTTGTTGCAAATGACTGGATTTCATTGTTTCTTACTGTGGTATAGTATTCTAAAGAGTACATATCGCATAATTTCTTTATCCAGTCTACCTTTGATGGGCATTTAGGTTGGTTCCAGGTCTTGGCTATTGTTAAATGTGCTGCAATAAACATTAGGGTGCAGACCGCTTTTTTGTTTGCCAATTTAAATTTCTTTGGGTAAATTCCAAGGAGTGGGATGGCTGGTTCGAATGGTAGGGTTATATTCAGGTTTCTGAGGAATCTCCAGACTGACTTCCATAGTGGCTTGACCAGTTTGCATTCCCACCAACAGTGGGTTAGTGTCCCTTTTTCCCCACATCCTTGCCAGCATCTGTTGTTGGTAGATTTCTGAATGTGAGCCATTCTAACTGGGGTGAGGTGAAACCTCATTGTGGTTTTGATTTGCATTTCCCTGATTGCTAGTGACCTTGAACATTTTTTCATGTGCTTGTTGGCCGTTTGGATTTCCTCTTTTGAAAAATGTCTCTTGAGGTCCTTGGCCCATCTATTAAGTGGGTTGTTTGTTTTGTTTTTGTGGAGTTTCTTGATCTCTTTGTAGATTCTGGTTATTAACCCTTTATCTGTTGCATAGCTTGCAAATATTTTTCCCATTCTGTCAGTTGTCTCTTCACTCTCCTGACTGTTTCTTTTGCAGTACAGAAACTTCTCAATTTGATGCAATCCCAATAGTTGATTTTGGCTTTGACTGCCTGTGCCTCCCGGGTCTTTTCCAGAAATTCTTTGCCTGTGCCAATATCTTGAAGGGTTTCTCCAATGTTCTCTAGTAACTTGATGGTGTCAGGTCGTAGATTTAGGTCTTTAATCCACGTTGAGTGGATTTTTGTGTAAGGTGTAAGGTAGGGGTCTTGCTTCATGCTTCTGCACGTGGAAATCCAGTTTTCCCAGCACCATTTATTGAATAGACTGTCCTTGCTCCAGGAATTGGTTTTAGATCCTTGATCAAATATAAGTTGGCTGTAGATTTTTGGTTTGATTTCTGGTGTTTCAATTCTGTTCCATTGGTCTATCCATCTGTTTCTGTACCAGTACCATGCTGTTTTCATTACAACTGCCCTGTAGTATGTGCTGAAATCTGGTATTGTGATGCCTCCAGCTTTGTTTTTGTTGTACAAGATTGCTTTAGCTATTCGAGGTCTCCTGTGTCTCCATATGAATTTCAGCATCATTTTTTCCAGATCTGAGAAGAAGGTCTTCGGTATCTTGATTGGTATTGCATTGAATGTATAAATTGCTTTTGGGAGAATGGACATTTTGATGATATTGATTCTTCCAATCCATGAGCATGGAAGATTTTTCCATTTCTTTGTATCCTCTTCTATTTCTTTCTATAAGGTTTTGTAATTTTCATCGTAGAGATCTTTAACGTCCTTGGTTAAGTTTATTCCAAGGTATTTGATTGTTTTTGTAGCTATTGTGAATGGGATTGATCTTAGAAGTTCTTCCTCAGCCATGGCATTGTCTGTGTATACAAAGTCTGTTGGATTTTTGTGCATTGATTTTATATCCTGCTAATTGCCAAGCTCTTCTATGAGTTCCAATAGTCTCTTAGTAGAGTTCTTTGGGTCCCCTAAATAAAGAATCATATCATCTGCAAAGAGGGATAGTTTGAGTTCTTCCTTCCCAATTTGTATCCCTTTAATTTCTTTTTCTTGCCTAATAGCTCTGGCTAAAACTTCCAGAACTATATTTAATAGCAGTCGTGAGAGTGGGCATCCCTGCCTGGTGCCAGATCTCAGTGGAAATGCTTCCAACTATTCCCCATTCAATAGGATGTTGGCTGAGGGTTGTTCATAGATTGCTTTGATTGTATTGAGGAATGTTCCTTCCAAACCCAGTTTGCTTAGAGTTTTCATCATGAACGGGTGTTGTATTTTATCAAATGCTTTCTCGGCGTCTATTGAGATAATCATATGGTTTTTCTTCTGCAGTCTGTTAATGTGGTGTATCACATGGTTTTGCAAACATTGAACCATCCCTGCAGACCAGGGATAAATCCCACTTGGTCTGGGTGGATGATCTTTCTGATGTGTTGTTGCATTGTATTGGCGAGAATTTTATTGAGGATTTTGGGGTCTATGTTCATCAGGGATATTGGTCTGTAATTCTCTTTCATTGCTGCATCTTTTTCCGGCTACTTTTGAAGTTTCATTTTTCTTTCATTTTTTAGTAATTTAAGCAATGTTTTAAAGTGTATTTTTAAAAAGTCTTTTACATCCACACATGATTAGGCCCAAGATATAATAAAAGAGTTATAAAGCGATTCGTCCCCTGCCCCTCTTTTTTTTTTTTTTTTTTTAAACTACTGACTTTCAGTTACAGCAAACTTGGTGTAACTGATAAGACAAAATGGTTATAGTTAATTGCTGGGAGCCAGTGAATCTCAATCTTGATGGCATATTGGAATCACAAGGCATATTTTTAAATCACTGCCCCCTCCATACTCTGATGAGTCAAGCATCAGACCAATGAAATTAGAATCAAAAGAGGTAGAATCTAGGCTGTGAAAGTTTTTAAATGCTCTTCTAGTTACTCACAGTAGAAAGATGAGAATCATCTTGCTGTTTTGTAAATCTCAAATCTGATTGAAGGGTGTATGTGTATTCAGAAAATTAAACTCATGTCTTTGCTTGTGTTTAATCTTTTTTCTCACTCCACTTCCCAATATTCGTAATATCGCAACTCACCTAGTGTAACTTTGACAATTCTTTTTATTGAAATACCCATGTTAACATATGTCACTTTGAAAGCAGATAATAGGAAGAAATTATGGATAATTATTAAGCATGTTACTTTTCAAGTCAGAGTTGGGTATACAATATCTTTGGCTCAGAATCTATTACAATCATGATAAGCTTAAGGAAACATAATTAATAGATATAGTACCACATCTTAGATGAAAAAAAGGGACAATTTAAAATAACTAAAGAATATAAATTACATATAAATATTAATAATATTGCAATCTTACCTTTTTCCTCAATTGTGATTAATGTGCCATCCTAATACTAGATGCTCTGAGAAAGAAGTCTCTCAATATTCTTAATTTCCTGTTAATCTAAACCACTTCTCAAATAAAAGATTGTTAAGAGACTGCCAAAAACTCACTGCATCCATTTTGTGATGAAAGTATTAGCATCCCCTTTACATATAAGTAGAACATGAAATTATGAAATTGACTGTCCTCTTTACTTCTTTTGAGAGACAGTTCACCAGGCTAACTGAAACAATTAAATATACCCTGTGTGGTTATAAGACAATAATTAAATTCATTTAAGCTTTAAGCCATTTCCTCTCAACAGTTTTTGCACAGGAATAATTTTATACAGACTGTAAGGCAAATATACACATTGAATTTTTTGTACTCTTATTTATCACAGATCAGAGAAAATATGGATTTTGTCTTTTTGGGACTGGCTTGTTTCACACAAATATAATGGTTTTCAGTTGCATACATTTTGTTGTGAAAGACATGATTTCATTCTTTTTACAGTTAAATAATATTCAATAGTGTATATATGCATGTATACCACATTTTTTTATCCAGTCATTAGTTGATAGATATCAGGTTTGATTCCATATCTTAGCTATTGATGATTGAACTGAAATACCATAGGGGTACAGAATGCTGATTTCATTCCCTTTGGATAAATTCCCAGGAGTGGGATGAATGGGTCATATGGGAGATCTCTTTTGAGAATTCTGAAATCTGCATATTGTCTTCTACAATGGTTGTGTTAATTTGCATTCCCACCAACACTGGATTAGTGTACTTTTTTCCCTATGCCCTCTGCAGTGTTTATTGTTTGTTGATCTCTGTATAAGACACATTCTAACTGGGGTGAAGTGAAACCTCATTTTGGTTTTTATTTGCATTTTTCTAATGGCTAGTGATCCTAAGCACTTTTCATGTTCAATTTCTTTTCATTCTTGCATCATACTCAACGTCCTACGTATGTTTTATAGCTACTAATATATATATTTTTAAGAAGCATCAATGATTCCCGTTTTCTCCACCGTTAGTACTGTCTCAGCCCACATCGTGGCATCCTTTCCACAAACAACCTGCTGGGACTCCCTGAAGAATTCTACAGGGAATTCACTGATTTTCATAGCCCAATTCTCAGCCATCAACTTTGTTTCCTATTTTCCTTAACCCAGGTTTCCTATTCTGAAAGCTGTCCCTGTGTTATCAGATGCAACTGTTCTTTGTATTTCTGCCAATGTGGCTTTTCCTTTTTCTTTTACTTTAATAATCAATCTCCCTCCAAGGTAATGTCCCTGTGGATTTGGGGCTCAATGTTTTCATCAAAATTCTATATCTATTCTATCATAAATAAGGGAATTTAGCCTGATAAGGGTAGTCCTTACTCTAGTAAGGACCCAAATTTGAATATAATCTTGAAAACAGATGCTATTTCAAGTGATTTTCAAGTGTTTTCTCTCTCCAGTGCATTCTTTATTTAATTTTCAGTATCTTGGGAGAGATAAATAACTGGGAATAAATTAATATGCAATCATATTCCAACAAGGAGTTTTTTTTTTCAATAGTTAATAAGTTCCAGAGGGAATGGAATATTCAATTGGGAAGAAACAGTTCAAAGGTTGGAGAATCTTGGGAGGGACTCTGGAAGACCCTAGTGAGAGATCCTGTGGCTAAATTTTTAGCTCAAGTTTCTTGGCAAAGAAGGAAAACTCTGAGGACTTAATGAACATCATTCAAGAGCAGTCTCCTGCAAAAATACGAAACACTCTGCAAGAAAACCTGTTCAAATGTTAAAGGGGAATTGACTTCAATTCTTTTTAGAATCCTAACTAGATATATTTCCTTTGTCATCAATTTTTTTTTTTTTGGCTTTCATTTTTTCAAACTATCAAACAGGGGTGAGCAAACAGCTCTCTCATCTCTGAAGAATCCAAAATGGATTGATAAATTCATTTCTCCTGACCTTAGAAGTTATTTCCAAGAGATGCCTACATGGAAGAACATAACCTACCCTTGACTAGGGACCTTGACTTCTCAATTGATTTTTGGATTCTTTTTTATTCTGTCAGATACAACAATACATCAATATCTGAAAATCTCTGGAAACATCGCAGAGGAATATTGTCAGCTATATTAAATAAAATTCAAAAATATTGGTAAGGGTTCTGATGAAAACATCTGTTACCAAGCTAGCATTTATTTCCTTTACTCTTTAAATTGTATTTGGTATCCAAAACTAAATGACTCAAAAGCATTTTTTGTATCAAAACATTGCTCTAAACTTATTACATATTCCATTAATTTGATAGTATTTAATAAGAAGACCAAAAACCCATGGAGGATGAGACTGTCACTTAGAAAATAGGATCAGAGTAAAATGCCAGCCGGAATTACTGATATTAGAATCTTTTATCAGTAGAAAGAGTAGATTGTGATGCTTTTAAAATATTACAAATTAAGAAATATTTTATAGATTAATATATTTCTATTTTTAAAAATTCCCATTTAAAACTGAATTAAACATTTCTATTCTGACTCATACAGAAAGTTTTATTGTCCTGTAGAAAGAATGCTTTGGAAATACTAAAGACTAATGATGAGTAAGCCTGTGGTGGGAGAGAGTTACTCAAGTAGTTCTAGCCAGTCAGAGAGTGATAACGCCTCCAACAGTCAGGAAGCCATAGCGTATAGCTGGATTGGAAGTGCAGCAGCCGGGTCTCGAACCAGCACCCATATGGGATCTTGGCACTACAGTAAGTGGTGGCTTTTCCAACTAAGACACAGTGCTGGCCCCTCTGCAAGGGTTCTGTTCATGGACTGCACCAATATTGTCTCTTTCTCTTCTTCCCATTGTGCCTGGCCAGAAGCAGGCATTGGTAGAAAGTAGGAATATGTGAGGATGGGTTATTTATTTCTCTGGTTACTCTCATGGATCCTTGCTATGTCTGCTTAGGACTTCAGTTTTTTTTTTTTTTTTTTTTTGGGGGGGGGGCAACTCATGAAATCTATTGTTTGATCTACAATATTCCTAGGGTTGTTTACAATTACTTGTTCCTGCTTGACTGGGAGTAGCGCAATGACATTTTGTTTTGTTATATAGACCTTATTCACAATTTTGTAAATAAATCTTTTAAGTCTTTCTCTTTTAGCCAGCTTGAATGAGTTTTATCTTTCCTATAGGGACTCTGTCTGACATAATCATATCATAAAATAAAAGGAAAATAAGGATCTATTATAAAATGCAATAAATTCATCTGTTGGTTAATAAAACATATTGCTGTTTAAATACTCTTATGAAGTTATGGTTACATAAGATTTCAATTTAGAATGCCAGTACTGGAAAGTTTTTATAACTATGGTATTATGAATTGACAGGCAGAGTGGACAGTGAGAGAGAGAGAGAGAGAGACAGAGAGAAAGGTCTTCCTTTGCCGTTGGTTCACCCTCCAATGGCCGCCGTGGCCGGTGCACCGCGCTGATCCGATGGCAGGAGCCAGGTACTTATCCTGGTCTCCCATGGGGTGCAGGGCCCAAGTACTTGGAATAATCAAGTTTTAAGAGGGAAGTGTCTGTTGTGGAAGAGGGACACCCCAGTTTGGGTTGTTTCTCTACTCCAAAACGTAGGCACAGGACTTCTAAGAGTAAGGCTGAGCATGAATACATAATATGAATATATAAGTCCTTAAATTTCCAAAGTTCTGATAACCCATTTTATCAAAAATGAGGACTGACATTTGTAAAGAGATGGAATGATGGGGAAGACTCGAGGTGGGAGAGGGCCAGGTTAATTCACTTTTATTTCACTGTTCGTGATACAGAATCAGATGTAATGGCTTCACTCAGTTGGTTTCTAGACAGCCACAGAGATAGAAGAGATGCACTCCATAAACTGGATGTGTATACCAAATCACAGAACTGTGACAAAATGTGACCAATAAAAGCAGTATTTTATGCTCTGAAAAAAAGTGACTGAATCAACTAAAAATTCTTGACTGAGACATTTTAAAGATTAATAACACCTAGTACAAAATCAGGTTGGTAATAAAAGATAGAATATACAAACATCTCTACCAACTTGTGAAAAATACTGATATTAATCAGCAGACAGTACAAAATAACATTCATAGTATTTTTAAGAACCCTGTTTACTACAAATCCTTGCTAGACTAGATAAGTGCGTGCCAATGAAAGGATATGTATGTTGCTCAACTACATATTGGTGTCAGTGACTGGTGGTCTGTGGTTACAGATTTTTAGTGTTTACATATGGACTTCAAGAATATGCCTGTTTCAGACAACAAGGAACTAATATTGTAATCATTAATAAATTCTCTTAATTTGAAAATACTGCATTTTATTGAAACATCCAAGTGAAATTTAAACCTCAGCATTCATAACAACAAACAGTAACACAATACGTTGAAGATTAGTCCAGTTTTGCCTTATCTTCCATACAACTTAAAATTTTCTTCTATGACTCTCATGGTAAGTTTTTCCGGCTAGTTCTTTAAAATATTTAATATGTAAGTAAGTGATTGCTTCCTATACTATCAAAATATATTGCCAAGTGATTTCATTGATTAAAAACAATTTCTCTTACAATATGCAATCAGTTAATATGAAACACCCAGAAAATGATCTTTGGATTCAGTTGTCAGGAGCCACATGAAACAAGCAGACCATTACTTTTAAGGATGTACCATTTATTATCTGCATATGTTATAATTTCAACTGGTCGGGACGGTGCTGTGGTGCAGATGGTTTAAAGCCATGGCCTGCAGCGCTGGCATCCCATATGGGCGCCGGTTCGAGTCCCAGCTGCTCCACTTCTGACCTAGCTCTCTGCTATGACCTGGGAAAGCAGTGGTAGATGGCCCAAGTTCTTGGGCACTGCACCCTCATGGGAGACCCAGAAGATGCTCCTGGCTCCTGGCTCCTGGCTTCAGATCATCTTAGCTCTGGTTGTAGCGGTCATCTGGGGAGTGAACCAGCAGAAGGAAGACCTTTCTCTCTCTCTCTCTCTGGATCTACCTCTCTCTGTAACTCTGTCTTTCAAATAAATAAAATAAATCTTTAAAAAAATAATTTCAATTGGTCTTACTTTATCCTCCATATTTTTTGACTTAAATTCCTTTTGTTGTTGTATACGTGCACCCAGAGAAGCCATATAGGTTTTTTAATGCATCTCTCAAAAAAAGTCATATTTAGAATTTAACTAAGTTTCTTGTTTAAACTGTTTCTTCTGAAAAATAAGGTCAGTATGATGCCTAGATTATAGTTACCTTAAACTGTGGCCCAAATGCTTATGGTAACTGTACCAGTCTTTTTTTTTTCTTAAATAAAATTCATTTATCAGGAGAGATAAAATCCAAACTCCAGAAGAACTGTTTGTTCCTATTTATTATTTTTTTTTAATTTTATTAAGGTATACACATTTCATATATTTCATATGTACACATTCAGGAGCATAGTAATACTTCCCATCCTACTCTATTTATTCTTTAAAATGATCTGGTTTGTACAAATCAGTTTGTATTGATAAAAGTATGGCATTAATATTAACAGTAGCCATGAAAATTTCTCAAGTCATCATGAAATATGCTTGCTCCTAATATGAACATGCTGAGGTTACTATGAAATTGATTATTTAATCTTTAGTTTTCTAATTTACCTTTGGGAAAATGTGATTTCTGAGAAGGTTAGCTTAATTCTGCTAATTATTCTTGCCAAATCAAGATAATCAGTGTTTGACAAAACATTTGATTTAAATAGAATTTATAGTCAATTCTTAAATTTCCACTGGGTGGCATTCATTTTTTTCACATAAATTGTAGTTTCATAGTATATGCAGTTATAAAGATTTGATTTATCACGATTTTTTTTTTTTATTTTTAAGAGTATTTGTTCATTTGAAAGGCAGAGTGTCAGAGGGAGACACACACACACACACACACACACACACAGATCTCCCTTTCACTGGTTCACTCCAAATGGCCTAAACAGTCAGGACAGGGCCATGCTGAAGCCAGACCCAGGAACTGTGATATAATTATAAAATTAATATACCTGGGCCGGCACTGTGGCTCAGTGGGTAAAGCTGCTGCCAGCAATGCCGACATTACATATGGGCACTGGTTCGAGATCTGGCTGCTCCACTTCTGATCCAGCTCTGGTGCTGCTGTGGCCTGGGAAAGCAATAGAAGATGGTCCAAGTCCTTGGGCCCCTGCACCTGTGTGGGAGAGCTGGAAGAAGCTCCTGGCTCCTGGCTTTGGATCAGCGCATCTCTGGCCATTGCAGCCACCTGGGGAGTGACAGCGGATAGAAGACCTCTCTCTTTGTCTCTCCTTCTCTCCTGTGTAACTCTGACTTTCAAGTAAATAAATAAATCTTTAAAACTTAATATACCTATTTATAAAGAAAATTAATCAGAAGAGTATGTATAGTGGAGCAAATTGGAAAGGTGACTTAGAGCCTGCAGTGAAATAAATGCAGAAGAAATGCTATGAACTTAAGATTGGACATATTGAAAGGGAAAAAGTGAAAAAGCAGAAAGGAAGGATTAGAACAACCTACCCATAAAAAATAAAGACCATGAGAATTAAAATTTATAGATGAGGAAAACAACCCATAGTGGGAAACAGAAGTGGGTAAAGTTAAGACCAATGAGAGCAGATTGCAAGAACCCATCAATTTCTGTCTAAGGCATTTTCTCTTGTCCTACAAGGTAACAGGGAGCTACTGGAATCTGTTTACAATGATACATAAATGTAGTTTTAGGATATGAAATCTGGGATGTCACATATTAAAACATTGTGATTTTTTGATATTCTAGAAAGCACCTGCAGTCTTGAAACAAACACGCATGACATCGTCACAATATTAGTCTGTAATTGACATTATGATATTTTTTGGAAATTTTCACACATTAAAATAATCTTTATGCTCTATTGATATACCACTGGAATATATATTTGTTTATATCTACTACCTCCTTAATAGAGCCCTAAAAATAAAACAACAGCAAAAAACAAAGTTACAGGCTATGTAGAAAAGATGATGCATCTGCTCAGGATAGAATATGCTTAAATTATTGACTACAAAGTTTACATACAAATGGTGAGGAAATGTTTTTATTCTTTTTTAAAATTCAATGTATCCAGTGAGGAGGTGACTAAACATGGAGTAAAAACAATAAAAAAGTAAATGAATGAAAAACAGTAAAAAAAAAAAGGGGGGGGGATTAAAGAGAATAAAATAAGTCAACATATTGATAAACTATGACTATTTTTGCAAATCATGTTTTTATTTTATTTTTATTTGAAAGAGAGAGATAGGAGGGAGAGACAGAGATCTCTTATTTGTGAGTTTACTCCCCAAATGCTTGCAATAACCAAAGCTGGGCCAGACTGGAACCAGCAGCCAGGATCTCCAAGCAGACCCCCAACATGGGTGACATGAACCCAAGTACTTGAGCCATCACATACTACTTCCCAGGGTGCAGTGCTATCAGGAAACTTAAACCCAACCTGGCACTCTAATATTAGATGAGGGAGTTCTTTTTTTTATTTTTAAAGATTTATTTATTTATTTGAAAGTCAGAGTTACACAGAAATAGAAGAAGAGACAGAGAGAGGTCTTCTGTCTGCTGTGTCACTCTCCAGTGGCTGCAATGGCCTGAGCTGTGCAGATCCAACGCCGGGAGCCAGGAGCTTCTTCTGGATCTCCCATACAGGTTCAGGGACCTAAGGACTTGGACCATTTTCTACTGTTTTCCCAATCTATAGTAGAGAGCTGGATTGGAGGTGGAACAACAGGGTCTTGAACCGGCACCCATAGGGGATGCTGGCACTGCAGGCGATGGCTTTACCCACTACACCACAGCATCCGCCCCAAATGAGGGAGTTCTGAGGGGTATCTTAACTGCTATGCCAAATGCCTACTCGCTTGCATACTTTTAATGAACTGTTGTAGGACAATGTTCTTTCTTTTCCTTTAATACTCAAAATCGATTCTAAAGATTACAATTAAATTTCAGTGAAGGAATAAAGTTAGAAGTTGTTTAGGCCTACTTATAAGTGGAATGCCCTTGATACTTAAAGAGTAGCCCTATACACAACAGGCTGCTCCACATATTCATTTCACTAAATATGAACACCTAAGGGTGATATTTATAATACTTTTTAACCTTTTGTAAAAGTATCAGAACTTTCATATTTCATACTATCATCATCAATAATGATTATATTTAAAACATAGAGAACATACCACTTTTATTGATATAAATTAAGTTCAAAAGGGTAAGCACAAAAAGAAATGAGAAAGATGAGTATAGATTAAAATGCCAAATATGTTAAATTTATAAAAGATTCAATGAGCAACACCAAATAAACCATGCAGTTTGCTGGTCTCTGTAACAGAATAGCTAATTATTATTGGAGCAAAAATAGCAATTAAGATATTTTGTATTTTTTTGCATATTCACCTGCCTCTGTGATAATTGCCAATGAAAAAATTAAATGGTTCAGTAAGTACTGAATTCAGCATCCCAGTACTACAGAGAACAATCTTTGCTAATTGAAATACGATGCATTAACTGCTTGGCAATACAAAGATGTTCTTCATGTTCCTAAAATAAATATTTACTGGTGAATATGTATAATTATTAGCATATTTTGCTTTAGATTTAGATCAATATTGAATAAGAAGTGAATAATATTTATAAGAAGTATGTATCAAATATATACATCTTTTATATATGCACATGCAGACATATACATATCAAATACATGTCACACATAGTCACACATGTATACACGCCACGTGTATTTGCATAATTATGACTGTATGTGAATATTAATAAACATGTTTTCATAATATACATGCAGATATTTATTGATATATGTATAACAAATGAAACAAAATAGGCAGTTACATATAGGGAACAAGCTGGCTCATCTCATTTCCACATTGGAGGCAACTATCCTGCTCATAGACTACAGTAAGACAAGCCTTGACATGGGGCTGCAATCATGGAGACCTACCTTATTTATGTTTACACCTTTTATAATATTTCCTATGGTATACTCTGGCATCGGCTTCTACTAGATTGGCAGAATGCTCCCTTTGTAACAAGGTGTGTATCCTCTCTCAAATGATAGACATCCTTCCCAGGTAACTGAGACCAGCCTGGAATACTAGTGCCATTTGTGTAAGATGATCTGAGCTCATGTACGTATCTGTGTAATACTGTATCTCTGTTTCTCTATTTAAAAGTAGTCTGTAACCTTCCATGTCATGAGGTCAGTGAATCCGATTCTGGAATGAACTCTGGGCTCATGCCTGTGTTCTTCCTTGGAGAGTGACCTGGTGAACAGGTCAAAATCATTGGCCAAAGAGGTATTTCTTTTCCAGAGTCAGAAGGGGAATATGAATGTCATAAGAGGCTGATTTGGGGTGACTCTCTGTTAGGAAGCTGGCAAAGATTTAATCCAACCATGTTTCCCTGGGCTATATATCTATCTGCTTGTGGTCACCTACATTCTCCTTGAGGAAAAGATTTTTTTTTTTTTTCAGTTGTGAGCTGCACTTTGAAGGATAATTTTAGAAATGTCATATTTAGCAGCGATAACACTAGTAAATTCTCTAGGATTTTCTTAGACTTGTTTGGTGAAAATAAATTGATTTACGATCATGGAATAAATGGATAGGACAGATTTTGGAAGCAAGTTCTAATTTTTTAAAGACTTATGTTACTGAAGTATCAACCCTAGTCCTCGATTTATGCTAGGGTTAGTTAGGGCAAGATGGAAAAAAGTTCTGAGAAACAGAAGAAATGTAGCCTTTCATGAGGTAATCTTTTTTAACATTATAATATGTAGGATGATAGAAGAAAGTAGAAGAAATTGTAATATTTAAAGTGACATTTAAAAGATGACCATGATTAGCTTCTGTGTTTATGATTACTTTCTTGTTAAAAATGTCAACATGTGTAGGGCTTAGTGAAGATTTATTTTTCCTAACAGATATTTGGGGGAGGATCTAGGAACTGTTGGAATAGCATCCGGGAACTACACCCTTTGAATTGCTTCCACACCAAGTATTATGGGGAACATGCTGTTTGAAAGATTAATTACAAACTATTAAAATGTTGGAATAATAAGGCAGATTTGGTCTAGGAAGAACAGTGGCTTTCTTTCTGCAGACTATTCCTAAGCTTTCCAAGGACCAATCATTTGATTTCACTCTGCAGGATGTCTTCTAGGCAGATGATTCTTACACCAACTCATATGTGCTTTCTGAAAAGTCTCTACCCACTTTTCCTCCTAGGTTCTTATTATCAGCCTAGCACCTGGGGAGCAGGAGGCAAAGGGAAGATTAATGTCATCCAATTCCTGAAATGTGTAACTATACTGCTAGTAGATTGGACTGCCTCTTACTGAGCCTATCCAACAGCATTTGAAGAAGTTATAGAATTGAAGTTGTTAATAGAAAAATGGATCACAGTGACTTCAATGACCTGATTCATTTTCCAGAGAGAAACTCAAAAAAAAAGACCCAACATTTATACTCTGGCTTCCAACCCCATATCTGGTTGATATGATAGGGTCACTGCCTAGTTTAGATTTCCTTCCTGGAATGAATTTACTTGCTTTGAATTCAACAGGCTACAGTCTGTCTGTTCTAATTCTACTAAGCTAGAAAGAAGAATTGAATAAAGTGTTTTAAAACACATGGTAAAAATAAAAATACCAATCATTGGGATTAAATGTAGGCTCACTGACCTCACAGATCATAGTAACAAACAGTATAATTTAGCATAAAGGAAACATTTTTAAAAAGATAATAATTACCCACAATATAGAAATGTATGTACATACATAAAAGAATGTAATATAACTTTATCTTCTCATTTACCAGCAAATGTATATCCACACAAACACATGTACACACAGACACACACAGAGAATTTTTCAGCTTCTATAGGTATTGTTACTCTAGAGTTAAAGCTTGACACATGGCAAGGTATAAGTGAAAAAAAATAAATTTAAGATATAATAAGAACAAAAGGTGATCATAGATAATTTCTTTTAATATAGCTTATTCTTTTTTCTTTTTAATACTGCTTCAGGTTGATTCTTGGAAAGTAAATAGGGCAAATTTGGTGTTGTACTCCTTATTAATATAATAAAATACATAAAATGTTTCATTCAGTGTAGAAAAATGATCATTTTGAATTTTAAAAAATGCAAATTTCTTACAATTTACACGGTGTTAGTGGTTTTTATAAGACTGCAACACTTACAGGGTGAATTTTCACAAATTGTCTATTCTTATTTTTATGGGTTGGGTAGATTTTATTTTCCCAAAACTCACGCAACTGTTTAAACTCTGATATCTTAATATTAATGGTTGATTGATGAAAGCTAACTATTTGTTCTAATGATGGTGTCTGAGAGGTAAGGCTGATGGAAGGTCTTCAGATTATTGAGGCATGCCCTCAGGGGTGGCACTGCTAACAAGTTTGAGTATTTCTGTACAAGTTCTTACCAAGATTATCTCTCTTCCCTTTTTGCTTTACCATGTGATCTGTACTCTGAACTCAAGGTGACCAGAATCCATAGATACTTTACTAAAGGGCCAGTCATTATTGAACTGTAATTTTTAAATTGTAGTTCAGATAGACTATTTCTTTCTGAATGAAGCACCTCTCTGGTATTTTAGTGAAAGTAACAAAGAGTTAGCTAATTCATTCATTGATTCTAGAGAGTTAGGTAATGTGGGAAGGAAATTACAATATGCAAATTTCCTTTATTTATTAGCCCGTGCACTTCAAACACAACAAGAACAACATATAGCTTATTAGCAACAGAGACCTGCTGCTGAATGCACTCATTGCTAGTGGAGTGTCTCAGCTGACACAGCAAGAAGGTAAATGCATGTACACTAACCTGTGTATATAGTGTCCATACATACATGCCCAATATCTGAATCTATATTACACTAAATGTGATTTCATATTTGAAGTTGCCAACTTCTTTTATGAAATCATTTATTATTTGGATCTTAATAGTTTCTCATCTTTGTATGTTAAATCCAGCTTTTAGTTAATTTTCTTATTTTAAACATTTATTTAAGGTGTACAAACTTACTGTATTTCATATATTCAGATTTTGGAACATAGTGATACTTCCTATCCTACCTTCCCTGCCACTCACCTCCTACCCTTCTTCATCCTCCCTCTCCTATTAACACTCTTAATTTTTAAAACAAAAACTTATTTTCAGTTTAGTTTATATTCATAAGATTAATCCTACACTATTAAAGAGTATGAAGAAAAAAATACTATTCCTCAACAATAGAGACAAGGGCCATGCAGAGTAGTAGGATACAAAATTAACCCACAAAAATCGATAGCATCACAGACAATGCCATGGCTGAAGAAGAACTTCACAGATCAATACCACTCACAATAGCTACGAAAAATTTAAATACTTTGGAATAAATTTAACCAGAAAGTCAAAGATTTCTATGATAACATTTTTTTTAAATTAAAGAAATATAAAAAGACACAAAACTTGAAAAAAATCATCCATAATCATGGATTGCAAGAATCAATGTCAGCCAGCGCCGCAGCTCACTAGGCTAATCCTCCACCTTGCGGCGCCAGCACACTGGGTTCTAGTCCTGGTCGGGGCGTCGGATTCTGTCCCGTTGCCCCTCTTCCAGGCCAGCTCTCTGCTGTGGCCAGGGAGTGCAGTGGAGGATGGCCCAAGTGCTTGGGCCCTGCAACCCATGGGAGACCAGGATAAGTACCTGGCTCCTGCCATGGGATCAGCACGGTGTGCCGGCCGTGGCGGCCATTGGAGAGTGAACCAACAGCAAAAGGAAGACCTTTCTCTCTGTCTCTCTCTCTCACTGTGCACTCTGCCTGTCAAAAAAATAAATAATAAAATAAAAAAAGAAAAAAAAAAGAATCAATGTCATCATAATGTCCATACTACCAAAAGCAATTTACAGATTCAATGCAACCCCAGTCAAAAACCAGTGATATTCTTCTCAGATCTAGAATAAAATGATGCTAAAATTCATAAAAAATAAAAAAAACATGAGACCCCAAAGTGCTAAAGCCATCTTATATAACCAAAACAAAGCTAGGGACATCACACAGTACCAGATTTCAAGACATCCTACAGAGCATTTATAATCAAAACAGCCTGGTATTGGCAAAAAATAGACATGTAGACCAATGGAACAGGATATAAATGCCAGAAATCAATCCTTGCATCTACAACCAATTTATCTTTGACAAGGAGCTATAATCAATCCTTGGTGCAAGGACAGTCTCTTTAACAAATGATGCTGGGAAAACTGGATCTCTGACCTCTACTTTACACCTTACAAAAAAAAAAAAATCCCCTCAAAATGGATTAAGGATCTAAATCTATGACCCATTATCATCAAATTACTAGAGAACATTGTGGAAACTCTATAAGATATTAGCATAAGCAAAGTCTTCTTGGAAAAGATCCCAGAGACACAGAGAATTGAAGCCAAAATTGACAAATAGGATTATGTCAAATCGAGAAGCTTTTGCACTTCAAAAGAAACATTCAGCAATGTGAAGAAGCAACCAACAATATGGGAGAAATATTTGCAAACTATGCAACTGATAAAGAATTAATATCCAGAATCTATAAAGAGCTCAAGAGACTCAACAACAACAAAACAAACAATCCAGTTAAAGAATGGGCAGGGCTGGTGTTGTGGCATAGCAGGTTAACGCCCTGGCCTGAAGCGCCAGCATCCCATATGGGCACTGGTTCTAGTCCCAGCTGCTCCTCTTCTGATGCAGCTCTCTACTATGGCCTGGGAAAGCTGTAGAAGATGGCCCAAGTCCTTGGGCCCCTGCACCCACATGGGGACCTGGAAGAAGCTCCTGGCTCCTGGCTTTGGACTGGCACCGTTGCAGCCAACTGGGGAGTGAACCATCAGATGGAAGACCTCTCTCTCTCTCTGCCTCTCCTCTCTCTGTGTAACTCAGATTTTCAAATAAATAAATAAAAAAGAAATGGGCAAAGGATTAGAATTGGCATTTTCAGAAGAGTAAATTCAAATGGCCAATGGACACATGATAAAATGCTCAAGATATCTAGCCATCAGGGAAATGCAAATCAAAACACCAATAAGGTTTTACCTCGTTCTAGTTAGAATGGCTCTCATACAGAAATCAACAAACAACAAATGCTGGTAAAGATGTGAGGTAAAAGTACCCTAATCCACAGTTGGGAATGTAAACTGGTGTGGCCACTGTGGAAGACAGTATGGAGATACCTCAGAAATCTGAAAATAGATCTATCATATGACCCAGAAATCTCACTCCTGGTACTTTACCCAAGAACAATGAAATCACCATATGAAAGACTCATCTGTACCTCCATGTTAATTGCAGCACAATTCACATAGCTAAGATATGGAATCAAGTCAGATGTCCATCAACTTATGACTAAAGAAATTATGGTGTATGTACATTATGAAATACTACCCAGTGATAAAAAAATGAAATTCTGTATTTTGCAATAAAATGGATGTGAATAGAACCCATTATACTTAGTCCACTTTCATTTAATATAATTACTACATTGCTTAGTCTAATCTGCCATTCTTCCTTCATACTTATTTTGTTTCTTTCCTCCCTTTCTTACATTTTTGACCTATAACTTTCTAAAGGAAATCTGAAAAAAAAAATTGGGAATTTTTCACATGCACCATTTCAAAAATATTTCTGTACACTTTGGTTTCATATATCTTGGTGCTGTAATTTTAGTTGTCCTATTTTTCTGGTAATTTTTCATTGTGAAATTAATTTTTCCAAATAAATGTTTACTTTTAGTATATTTTGTCTGATTTCAATTTCGTTGCATAAGTTTACATTTTTTTTGAAAACTGATTTATTTATCTATTTGAAAGGCAGGGTTACAAAGAGAGGGAAACATGCATGCGTGCGCACACACACACACAAACACACACACACACAGAGCTCTCCCATACTCTGGTTCACTTTTCGAGTGCCTCTAACGACTGGGGCTGGGGTAGGCTAGGCTGGAGCCAGGAGCCTAGAAGTCCACCTCTGTCTTCCATGTGCATGGCAAAGGTCTAAGCAATTGGATCATCATCTACTGATTTTTAATGCACATTAGCAGGGAGCTGGATCAGAAATGAAGCAACCAAGTCTTGAAGAGCCTCTTATATAAGATGCTAGGCCCACATAAGTTTAATTTGATTAGCATTTGTTTTTAAAATTTTATTTATTTTTTTTATTTATTTGAGAAGTAGAGTTACAGACAGTAAGAGTGAGAAGCAAAGAGAAAGTTCTTCCTTCTGTTGGTTCACTCCCCAGATGGCCACAGTGGCCGGAGCTGCGCCCATCTAAGCCAGGAGCCAAATGCATCTTCCTGGTCTCCCTTGCGGGTGCAGGGCCCAAACAATTGGACTATCTTCTCCTGCTTTCCCAAGCCATAGCAGAGAGCTGGATTGGAAGAGGAGCAACAGGGACTAGAACCGGAACCCATAGTGGATGCCAGCACCACAGGTGGAGGATTAACCTAATGTGCAATGGCACGGGCCCCTCATTAGCATTTCTTTGGTGCTCTCTTTGGATCTCTTAACCTTCAAACTTTCTGTGTTGTCTGTGTTATCAGTTCTGAATAAATGTATTACTAGATTTTTATTGTTTGCACATTTGTGAAAAAATTTTTTAACAGTATTTGAAATGGTTAATATACATTATTTTTAAAATTATGTTGTGTGAAAGAAGGAATCATTATATTTCTTACTCATTTATTCATCGTTCACACTAGAAAAGTTCCTGATAATTCAGAAAAGAATAAATTATTATTTAAATTTCCTTCCTATTGTATTTTCTGGTTAATACACAAACTTCAACATTATTAGTTTTTGTAAAACTTACTTTATTTCGAGTTTTTCCTTACCTAAATATTAGTATTTATTGAATTTTCATATTTCCTATGATTCTCTGTGATTTTATATTATATTTCAGTTTTCCATTGTTGCATGTTACTTAATTATTCATCCCTTTAATTATTTTAAATATTCAATATTTATGCTGTCTTTAAATTTCTCTTATTTCAGTAGTAACTTATTGACTTGCTACTTTTCTATTTTATTATTTTAGCTGACTCATGTAGCCTTACATAGTTTGCTTTGTCTCTATGTTCCTTTATTTTTATCAGGAGGTCTTTTTTTCACTCTCTGGTCAAGTTTCTTACCCACCCCTACAATGTCCCATGTACTCTGGGTAGGCAACACAGTATGTGTTTGTTGTTCAGGGTCTTAATTTCACTGATCTCATGAGATTATTTATGTTTAGTCATTAATTTTGCTTCTGGAATTTTATAGTTTAAGGTAAAATGTCACGTGCAATATGATTCGGTTTTTAGTTTCTCATAGGTTTTACTTACCTTCAACATTTTATGAAAACAAAATATTCTTGTCACTTTTGAAGAGCATAACAGATTAAGTGTAAAGAAGTTTTTTGTTTTGTTTTGTATTTTATATTTGATTGCCTTAAGAGAGCCTCAGAGTTTTCTGACTGTACTGGCATGCCTAGGGAACATGCTTGCCTTACAAATAAGGCTGTCAACATTTCCCAAAGCCATATTTTCATCTCACTTCTAAAAGGGTGGTTGAGCATTCAGTAATGAAACAGTTTAGGAGAGATATTTGGTTAATGTAAAATGGTAGTTTTTATTTCAAAGATATCATGACCATAAGAACATAGATGAATCATTGATGTAAATGAGACAATATTTTATCTTTTATTTATATTTAATGGAAAGCCAGAGATACATAGCTAGGGAAAGGAGAGAAAAAGACAGATTGACAGATAGAGAGATGAAGATAGAAAGATGTGCCATCTGCTGGTTTATTTCCCAAATACTCCCAAAGAGACAGGATTGGGCCAGGCTAAAGCTGGCAGCCTGGAACTCTATCTAGATTACCTCATGTGAGTGACAGGAACCCAATTACTTGGACCATCATCCATTGCCCACCCAGGATTCATCTTAGCAGGAAACTAGAATTAGGAGAAAAGGTGGAACTCAAACTCAAGTGCTCCAATACGGATATAGGCATCCCAGACAGCATCCCAACTGTTATGCTGATTCTCAACCCATACCCCAACAAGGGTAAAACATGTTAAATGTGCTCTATTTATTTCCCTCATTGTATATTTTATCTTCCTTTTTAAAATATGCACATAGAGGCATAATTCTGAATATATACAGGGAACATCCTATAAAAAAATCTCTGCAAATGTATTGCTAACAGGTGGCTTTTCAAACTGCATGTTTGAATAAGAGTGGGTGGTGTTGAGAAGCATGGTGACAATTGGACAATGTAGAAATGATTATTTTACTTTCTTTCCTCTTCTTCCATTTTTTCCAGGTCAGGGAATTCAAATCCCAAACAGGTTTATTTGTAAAACATTTTGTAACATTGTCAAATAAAGTTTTCTTTCCTAATAGTCAGCGAGCCTTTGGGGATGCTTATAAAAAGAAATGGAAATTGACAAACTATTCCTACATAGAAATGGAGATATGCTAGTTTCCTGTGCAAATTGGAGGAATGATTTTTGTAATAAATACGTATATCTACACAGCTTTCTCAAAATTCTGAGGACAGAAAATTTTTCCACAAATTAAAGGATAAGAATCAAGTGAAGCAACAGTTTCTGAAAGCTTTTCAAAGGAAGTAGAGAGTAAATGAAATAATTTCCACAAGATAAAAGGAAACTTTGGTAAATATAAAGATTACAACAAGCCAAGGTGACAAAAATTAATATCCAGTTAATTTCTTTCTTTTTCTTTGTCTCCTTTACTCAGTAGTTTAAGATGACTCATTAAGATGATACTTACTAGGTCCATATGATGAAGACAGGGAATTTGTCTTGACAAGAGGAACTGAGGTTTTGCTAGCACTGTCCTGCTGCCTTGCTTGGCTGCAGCACATGGCACCATGGTCTACTGCATGACAGCTACAGCAAGCTAGTGCAGGACCTGCGGTTGGCTGGAATGACAGCCCACTCTTTACCATACAAACTCCCTTTCCCCTGTTTTATCCAAACCTTTCCATACACTGCCCTAACCTGTCCAACCCTTGTGTAGAAGAAACTAAAGGCTCCATTGTATTGCAAATATAGAATGTGCTAGCTGGAGATCTATAATATGGCTAAGGACTACAGCCTCACAATGACCTTTAGGTCATTATAATGTCATTGTAAATTAATTTGCATAACTAATATATCCACTACCAATATACAACTGATGCCATGAAACATCTGAGATTTCCAAAAAAAGGCTTGGAAGTTGGGCTACTTAAGCTCTGCTCCAAACTGTATACCCTCTGAATACTCAATTAGAGCACACCCCATATGCAGCCCCAATGCCTCCAAATTGTATTAAAGAACACCTCCTAACTTTGCTAAGCTCCATTGGTTCTCTCCTGAGCTTGTCCTCAATTGTCCCTTGAATGTGTGCTTTTCTTTTGCTTTAAATGAATCTTGCTTCTCTGTCTTTCATTTAATCTCCTTTTTGAATTTCTTCTTGTAAGACAAACCTGGACCAAGTCTAGGTAGGGGACACCCTAGGAAAAATGTATTAATTTTATAAAAAATAAGGATATCTAAGAACACCAGACATCTAGGACAAAAATACTCAGAGGAAAACCATAGTATTGGGGGCCTGCACTGTGGTATAGTAGGTAAGCCTCCCCCTGTGTTGCCAGCATTCCATATGGGCATCAATCTGTGTTCTGGCTGCTCCTCTTCCAGTCCAGCTCTGTGCTTATGGCCTGGGAAAGCAATGAAAAAATGACCTAAGTACTTGGGCCTCTGATCCTGCATTTTGGAATGTTCACTTAAAAGGCACATGATAAATATCTATATATCTATATATCTCTTTATATATATATATATATATATATATATATCATCAATAGATAGATAGACAGACAGATAGGATTGTGATTCCAGCTAACATTACCCAGAGATTCTTATCAACTGAGTATGCTGAGTATGAAGTATAATTTGACTTAATGTGATAATTACTATCATTTAACCAAGTATTTTTAAGTGATAGATATTGTCTTATTTTACACCCAAGCAAACAAGTTTATACATGAATGCAATATGTTTAAAAATGGCTAAGACAGCAGTAGGCATTTGGTACAACAGTTCAGATGCTGCTTGGGATGATCAGATCCCATATCAGGGTGCCTGGGCTTGGATTCTGGCTCCACTCCAGATTTCATCTTTGACAATGTGTATCTTGTAAACCAGTAGCCAATGATGACTCAAGTAGATGGGTCCCTGCCACATACATGGGAGACCCTGACTGAGTTCCTGAATTAGGCCTGTCCTAGATGGGAGATCCCTGTTCTGTCTCTCTCTCTCTCTGCCTTTTAAATAAATCAAATACACAAATATAAATTTATAAACATAATGGCTAAGTGCATTTCCCAATAATAATAAAGGGAATCAAAGTCAATCTTGGAGTAGCACCAAAGCTAAACAAGATGAACCAGTATGCCATGCTGAGTAGCCTAACACACCACCACATCTTGGTAGGCAAATATGTTGGGGCTAGATTGGGAGAAAAACATTATTTGAAATAAGTAGTGGAGGCAAATCTTAAAATGTCTAATCTTAAGTACATAACTTCAGTGAAATCAAATGTACCTAGGCATTATCTAGAAAGTCAAACTGCCATCAGATACTGATCTTAACAGTAAGAAACTAAAAAAAAAAAAAAATGGAAAAAAAGAAGAAAATTATCTCTGATGATTTGAAATCCACTTTTTATTTCATTTCACTCTATAAAATCCATAATAATTTGTGGGTATTTACATGTGAGTGAATAGCAAAATTATATTTGTTCATTTTAAGGGGTCTATCAGGAGCTCACTGTATGATTGACAGGTGACAAATTGAGCACTTTATTAAAATATATTCCGATGATATAAAAAATGGCATCGTAAGCAATTCTATTCATTTCTACAAGTTCAGTTATGTTAACATAATTCATTTTTGTCTCTATGTAGTTCTATTTTCATGGGAAAGTTTTCTCTTGAGATGTCTACATGCATACTTATGAGAAGAAACAAGAATAAAACAAAGAAGAGTATCAAGAGATACATTGCAAAGTACAGAATTTTAATTAACATCTGAAGAAATTAGTCACCAGCTGAATTGAGTAACTGAATAAGAAATAGAACTTTTGATTTGTAAGTAGTACAAACCCAGGTTTAGGGAAAATGAGATTTATTTCTGTACTGATCATCATACTATGAATGTAGAATAGAGGAGCAAAGTATGACTTAGGGAAACTTGAGCCTTTCCACAATAGAGTCTTCAATGTGTAGACTTGGTTTTCTGATCTGAAAATGATGAAATATGCAATTCAGTGAATTAGGCCTTGTCCAAAAACTAGTCATAAACTCCCTGTATGTTTAACACACTGAGTAATGTTTGACAAGGTTATTTACAACCTTGTGATTCATTTCTCCCTACAGGGAGATGTGTTCCCTAGAATTAGTCCATATTGCCTCAGAACATGACCAGAGAAAATGTTACAGAATTGGAGAAAAGAGTACCAACAAGAAGCACAGGAGAAAGCAGCATTCTCCTTTGGAGAGAGAGTATATATCAATAATATGATTTGTGTTTATGATCATGACTGAATTAAGGATTCCAACATGTTAAAAGAGCCTGAGGAATCTTGAAAAATCAACTTCAAGACTTTAATACAATGATGTCAAGTAGATTATGTTCATAGGCCCCAGGTAGTAACAGGAAAGCTCCAAGAACTCTTTTTTAATTTTTTTTTAATTTGACAGGCAGAGTTAGACAGTGAGAGAGACAGAGAGAAAGGTCTTCCTTCCGTTGGTTCACCCCCAAAATGGCTGCTATGGCTGGTGCTGTGCCATTCCGAAGCCAGGAGCCAGGTGATTCCTCCTGGTCTCCCATGCGGGTGCAGGGGTCCAAGCACTTGGGCTATCCTCCACTGCCTTCCCAGGCCACAGCAGAGAGCTGGACTGGAAGAGGAGCAACCGGGACTAGAACCCAGTGCCCATATGGGATGCCGGTGCTGCAGGTGGAGGATTAACCATGTGAGCCAGGGTGCTGGCTTCTCCAAGCACTCTTAAGAAGCAGCCAGTGGTTATGGGAACTCAGTCTGAGGAGGCATGTGAGAACTGGTCATCAGGTACTCCAAGTCAATGAAGAGAAACCCATTGGCCAGTCCTCCTTGACCACAGAATTTTGTTATAAGCATCCTCATCTTGCTGCCTCATTCCTTTTGTGGAAAAAAGGGGAAAATGTGTACATAAGTAGACTAATTTTCTATCCAGGCATCAGAAAATTGTTAAAAGTTATTTTTATTAACAATAGTTGTACATATTTATGGGAAGCAGTGTGACATTTCAATACATGCTAATAATATGTGCTGATCAAATCACAGCAATCAACATTTGCCCTTCCTTGACATTCTTTAATGCTTTAGAGCCCTGGAGCTCCCCTCCTCCACTTGTTTGTAAAATTCATTATAGATCATTTTGAATTACCATCACCCAATTATGCCATATGATACTAGGGAATTATTCCTTGATTAGGCAATCTTCAGAGGCAAGTGTTAAAAAGAGAAAGGGGATCTCTCTTTGAACAAAATGTAATTGGGCTCCTGTGAGCATTTTCTTTACTAAGCCACAATCTTAATCCATGAATACTTGAAGAAAAATAACTCACTTCCCCTATCATTCTTAGTTGTATATAAACAGATTTAAATAAGATAATTTTTCTCTGAAATGTAGCACACATCAATAAGCTACAGAGTTTCATGTGTCTAAGTCCCCAAATATTAAGTGTCTCCTACTTTCCATACTAATGACATAAATCCCTGTATACAAAAATATAAATAAAACTTGTACCTTGTTATTCCACAGAGGCAAATGAGTATTTTTCTCAAATTTTTTTAAATGATATTTGGTATGTACTTAGGAAAGAAGGAAGTATTATTATATTCTTAGAATTGTATCTATGCACTGAAAAGTGATCCCTGTTAGGGATTTGGAAAGCATTATGCTGAGTGAAATAAGGAAGTCCCAAAGGGACAAATACCATATGTTCTCCCTGATCGTTGATGACTGAGCACCAAAAAGTAAACCTGTTAAAGTGAAATGAACACTATGAGAAACGGTGACTTGATCAGCCCTTGCCCTGACTGTTGATGAACAAATTAATATGTTATCCCTCTTAGTATTTTTTTGTTTGTTCTACTTAATACTTTTGGTTGAATACTGTAATCAATACACAGTTATTCTTAAGTGTTGAAACTTAACTGAAAAGTGATCCCTGTTAAATATGAGTGGGAATAAGAGAGGGAAGAGATGTGCAATTTGGGACATGCTCAATCTGACTTACCTCAAACGGTAGAGTTAGAAACATACCAGGGGATTACAATACAAGCCCATCAAGGTGGCATGTACCAATGCCATCTCACTAGTCCAAGTGATCAATTTCTGTTCACAACTGATCATACTGATAGGTCTAAGCGTCAAAGGGATCACATAAACAAGACTAGTGTCTGCAAATACTAGCTGATAGAATCAAAAAGGGAGAGAACGATCCAACATGGGAAGTGAGATACACAGCAGACCCATAGAATGGCAGATGTCCTAAACAGCACTCTGGCCTCAGAGTCAGCCCTTAAGGCATGCAGATCTGGCTGAAAAGCCCATGAGAGTATTTTAAGCATGGAAAGCCAAAACACTCTGGGAAAAAAAAAAAAAAAAAAAAAAAAAAAAAAAAACTAAATGAAAGATCTCCACGAGTGAGATCCCAGTGGAAAGAACAGGTCTTCAAAGAAGGAGGTACATTTCTCTGAAGGGAGGAGAGAAATTCCACTTTGACTATGACCTTGTCTAAATATGATCAGAATCGGTGAACTCAAAAGGCTTCCACAGCCTTGGCAGCTCATGACAAGAGCCTAGGGTGATTACTGATGCCATAAACAAGAGTGTCAATTTGTTAAGTCAACAACAGGAGTCACTGTGCACTTACTCCTCATGTAGGATCTCTGTCCTTAATGTGCTGTACATTGTGATTTAATGCTACAACTAGTACTCAAACAGTATTTTTCACTTTGTGTTACTATGTGGGTGCAAACTGTTGAAATCTTTACTTAATGTATGCTAAACTGATCTTCTGTATATAAAGAGAATCGAAAATGAATCTTGATGTGAATGGAAGGCGGAGGGAGAGGGAAACTGGAGGGTTGTGGGTGGGAGGGAAGTTATGGGTGGGAAAGCCATTGTAATCCATAAGCTGTACTTTGGAAATTTATATTTATTAAATAAAAGTTAAAAAAATACTAAATAAAAAAGAATTGTATCTATGCACTTATTGAATTTATTCACTATAATATTGCATTAACATAAGAATTTAAAAAATTAAAAAGCAAAATGAAATTATTTTAAGTGTAGTGCTTCTTTGATATTAAGCTTTCTGAGCTCTAGAATTTCAGAGCTGCAAGACACTTAAAATGATTCAACATATGTTCATTTTTATCAAAAAGTAAATAGATCTAGGTAGATAAGATGACAAACAATGTTATTTTTGTTGATCTTTGATTTAATGAAGGCCAATTTTTCTACCTCAGGATTAAGCTCAGGCTACCAGGATATTATATATCAAAAAATTCAACAGAAATCATAAGTTATGTAGGAAGTACAGAACATAAAACAACAACATACAGATGTATTTGCAAACCTATACTAGTATGTATAATAAAACACCTATAGTTATTAGAGTATTAATAAATTAATGTTTTAATCAGGGACCACACTTAAAACTTTGAGTGAGTATAATGAATTGGAATCAAGACAGTACAATTGTAATTTGTAATATTTGCTGAGATATTAAAAACCAAATTTAAGAAAACAAAATTAAAGCAGAAAATTTCCTTAAAACTATTTCAGGTTTAAAAATAATAGTTTATAGGTTTGTGAGTTCAGTCAATGTAACTCCAGATAATTTTACTTTGCTTTCTCCCATCCAAGTACTAACCAAGCCCAACCCTCCTTAGCTTCTGAGATCAGATGTGATTGGTTGTGTTCAGGATGCTAGGACTGTAGACACTTTGCTTTCTCATAATTTTTAACCTTATGAAAATATTTATACTACACAGTACTAGCAGTCTAATATAAGAATTACACAAATGTAATGTCAGAAAATGTAGGCAAACATTTGGCATGGAAGTTAGAACTCTGCTTAGGATGTCCACATCCCTTAAGATATCCTGGGTTTGACTCCCTGCTTCACTTCTGCTTACCATCTTCCTGCTAATACACATCCTGGTGGACAGCTGGTGATAGTCCAAGTAGCTAGATCCTAACCACCACCTAAGGGAAAATTGGATTACGTGTGTGGCTCCTGGCTTCAGCCTGGATTAGCCCTGGTTGCATTGAACATTTTTGAGAGTGAGCCAGACAAAAGGCGATCTCTTCTCTGTCTATATCTGGCTCACTGACTCTCAAATTAATTTTATAAATAAAGTATAGCCATGTATACCCTCCTCCTGGTCTGAGAGTGCTTGCTCTTTCAGAAGTTTACAATTCTTCATTCCTAATTATTTTCATCAGATTTGGTTCTGCCAGAGAAGCTGTTGTCAGGCATTATGCTCATGTATGACTGCAAGTCACCATGTTCTCTCTCTTGCATAGATTGCTAATTCAGTTATAACTCATGAACTAAGAAAAGTCCATACATTACTTCACTGAAATTTCCTATACGTCAGAAAAAAAAAAAATCCAAGTATTTTACATGTTCATTTATTTAGTCCACATAAATAACCCTAATAGTCATATTCTTATTTTTTTAAAGATTTATTTATTTGAAAGTCAGAGTTACACAGAGAGAGGAGAGGCAGAGAGAGAGAGAGAGAGAGAGAGAGAGAGAGAGGTCTTCCATCTGATAGTTCACTCCCCAATTGGGCCAGATGGCTACAATAGCTGGAGCTGCACTGATCTGAAGCCAGGAGCCAAGAGCTTCTTCTGGGTCTCCCATACGGGTTCAGGGGCCCAAGGACTTTTTGCTTTCCCAGGACATAGCATAGAGCAGGACTGGAAGTAGAGCATCTGGGTCTGTAACCGGCTCCCATATGGGATACCAGTGCTTCCGGCCAGGGCGTTAACCCGCTGCACCACAGTGCCAGCCCCAGTCATATTCTTAAAATACCAATTGTATAAGTTAGGAAACTGAGGCATGACATATTGAGTATTTTATACAGTCAATTGGAAGTGGGTAGGGTTTTATTTATGAGCAATATAGTCACAAGAACCAGATTTCTCTTCTTTGAGCCATGTAAAAAAAAAATAAGAAAACTGTGGAGTGTCTCCCTTGAGGACACAGCTGAGTAATCATGTGTACATGTAGGTAATGAGACTAACCAACACTGGGGAAGAAACCACCAGAAACCTGGCAGTAACAGTGCCCAAATCTCATATAGAACCAGAAACTGTTTTCTTCCAACAGCGAGACTATAAAACTTCATAAATGACATCAGTATCTCAGTAAAGTGCCTTCAGGAAAAAAATTTGTGCAAGAACCATAAAATTCACTCATAAAAATAAAGGACAATTTAGTAAAATATTTTTAAAAATCATTATTAATGAAAAACTACATGATGAACAAAGCATCAATGAAGCAAAGATAGGATCAGCTTTGAGTCATATATGCCAAAGCAAAAGAAAAATACAATAAGATTTATGAGACTAATGTGCCAACATTCTAATAGGTAAAATGTAGTCTTACAATTAACTGCTCTAGATTCACCTAAAAAAATTGAACATATTACCAAAGAATTATAATATTTCCAAGTACATAACTGCATCTATGGAATGCTTACAGAGAGAGAAGTGTTCCATCCTCTGGTTCACTCCCGAAATGGCCACAATGGCTGGAGCTGGGCCTATCCAAAGCCAGGAGCCAAGAGTTTCTTCTGCTCTCCCATGGGGGTGCAGGGGTCCAAGGACTTGGGCCATCTTCTACTGCTTTCCCAGGCCATAGCAGAGAGCTGGATTGGAGGTGGAGCAGCCGGATCTTGAACCGGCACCTATATGAGGTGCCGGCACTGCAGGCGGCAACTTTACCTGCTACTCGACAGCAGTGGCCCCAGCAATATATATTTAAAAAAATACCTATATATAAAATTATGAAATTCAAAATTTCTGATACTCAATTAAAAATGAATTTTGTAATGGCTGATTTGCTTCATGAGGTTTCGATAATGAAGCCATCTTCATAATATCAAAGTTCAAGGTATAGCAGTAAGTATTGATATGGAAGTTGCAGAAACTTATTCGGAAGATTTAGGAAAGAAAATTGATGAAGGTAGCCACACTAACCAGATTTTAAATGCAGACAAAACAACGTAAATTTAGAAGAAAATGCCATCTGGAAAATTGTAGGTAGAGAGAAGTCAATTCCTGACTTCAAAGTATAGTGTCTGTCTTTCTGTCTCTCTTTAAGATTTATTAATTTACTTTTGAAAATCAGAGTTACAGAGGGAGAACTAGAGACAGAGAGAGAGCAAGAGAGCAAGATCCTCCATCTGATGGTTCACTCCCTACATGGTCACAACTGGCCAGTACTGGGCCAGGCTGAAGCCAGGAGCTAGGAGCCTCATTTGGGTCACCCATGTGGGTAACAGGGACCCAAACACGTGGGCCATCTTCTGATGCTTTTCCCTGGCCACTAACAGGTAGCTGTTTTGTAAATGAAACATCCAGTATATGAACTGGCACCTACTTGGGATGCTAGTGTTGCAGGCAGCCACTTAACTTGCTACACCATAATACTGGACCACTCCTTGTTAGGCAGTAATGTGACTGGTAAATTTAAGTGGAAGCCAATTCTTATTAACCATTTTGAAAATTCTAGGGCCCTTAAGATATATACTAAATTTCTGTCTAGGTGCTATAAATGGGAAAACAAAGCATTGGTGGCAGCATGTTTAACATAGTTTACTGAATATTGAAAACCCATCGCTGAGAACTACTGCTTGGAAACAAGATTTCTTTCAAAATATTATTATTCATTGACAATACACTTGGTCACAGAAGAGCTATGATAAAGATATACAAGACTAATGTTGTATTCATTTCACCTAACACAGCATTGATTCTGCAGGCCATGGATCAAAGACTATTTTTGACTATCAAAATTTATTATTTATGAAATATAGTTCATAAGGCTATGTCTGGCATAGATAATATTTCCTATAATGGATATAAGTAAAGTAAACTGAAAACCTTCTTGAAAGGATTCTATACTCTAGATGCTATTAACAAATTTCATGAGTAATGGAAGGAGGTCAAAATATCACCAGTAGGATCCAAGATGGCTGAATAGGGCATAGCCATACTAACTGAAGCTGCTCTGGGATTTGAAAAGAAGGAAGGAAGGACTACATTTCCAGGGATCTTATTGAGGAAAATTTTAGCAAAGAAGTGAAAAAAAAGAAAATGAAGACTCTATGGGACAAAGGGAAAGAAGACAGACGCTGCTGCAGCCTGCCACATGGCAGAGCCAGCTGCCTGCTGTGAGCTGCCATCTTATCATGTCATGGTAGGAAGAAATTATCGTGTGCCCCTCTGCTGGCAATTTTAGCTGAGAGGGAACTCCACAGTGCTCCACTAACTTGTATTTCAGTCTGGGGAGCTGACTGGGGTCTAAGCAACTGCTAGGCTGGGAGCAGGGAAGTCACCCTACTTTCTTTCCCTCCCCCACTCACATGAGTGCCATATGTGGCAGTGAAAGTCACACAGACCCTATCAGTCTTATAGTCAAAGTCAGGACAGTGCATGGGAGAAAGTACAGATTCCCCGCATCCTGCAACTGTGGGAGTTTGGGGGCATTAGCTCCAAAGCTATGCTCACACACTCTACATGAGCTAGGGGGATTCACTTTAGCTTCTGTGGGCTAACACCAGAAGCACCCCATAAAAAATTTTTTCCCACCCTGGGAGATCTGGGTAATGATAGTGCTATTCCCTGAAACACCAGGACTGTAACAATCCATTCTAAATTTCTCAGTGTTACTGGAATCTACTTGGAGGACCTAGGTAAGAACCTACCTGCATTCCACCTCCCTGGACTCATACTCCACAGAGTAAAATCTCCTGTCTACCTTGTAGTCATCCTGTAGGCCTGAAACAGGGTTCATTTCACATCCCCTAGTCCAGTGACTAGAACTGTTTGTATTATAAGCCACAGCACCAGCTGGAATTTCTTAGCATGACCTAAGGAAGAGTTCATTCATACCACACAGCCCTATAGCTGCAGCAGCTGGTGCCACAAGCCCCGGCATCACTCAGTCTTGCCAGTAGGATAAGGAAGCAGCCACCCTTATATTTCTAAGCAGCAAGAAAAAGGCCCTGGCTATTGTATTTGTCAAGGAGACTGGCACTAAACTCTATGTGGACCAAAGATGCACACCCAAGGAAACTCCTATTCATCTCAAAGCCACACTTCCATCCCTTCAAACTGCAGCAGACTAGACCACTGTGTCACTTATAGACAGAGCTGAAATTGATTAAGACAAAAGAAATCAAAGATGATACTCCTGAGTTCACCTAGAACCAAAGCCAAAGCAATAAGCCAAGTGAGACCCTACTTACCAATTAAACCATAAAATCTTTCACAGTAAAGCCTACTCCATAAAGAGGAAGGGATGAAAACTCCAGATGGGTGAACACGAACATAGGGACACAAGAGACGTGAAGTAGCATGATGCCTCAAAAGAACACAATAATCCTCCAGATTTAGATCCTGAACTGAAGGAAACCTATGAAATGTCAGACATATAATTCAAAACGATTATAAAGAAATTCAATAAGATGCAAGAGAATACAGATAAGAAATGAAGAAATCAACTAGTGACATGAGTGAAAATATTACTAAGGAAATAGAATTAATTAAGAAGAACCAAATGGAAATTTTGGAGATCTTCTATTAGTGAAATAAGAAATATAACCAAGAGCTTTAACATCAGAAAAGACCAAATGAAGGAAAGAATTTCTGACCTCAGGGACAAGACTTTTGAAATAACCCAATCAGTTAAAAACACAGCGAAAAGAGTTTAAAAGAATAAAGACAGTCTATATGAAATACAAGATATTATCAAATAATCAAATATTCATATTATACATATTCCTAAAGGAGAAAAAAAAGAATAAAAGCATTGAGAACCTGCTAAATGAAAAGATACTTGAATTTTTTTTTTTTTTTTTTTTTTTTTTTTGGACAGGCAGAGTTTAGACAGTGAGAGAGAGAGAGACAGAGAGAAAGGTCTTTCTTTTTCCGTTGGTTCAGCCCCCAAAAGGCCGCCAGGGCTGGCATATTGCAGCCAACCTCCTTCTGGTCTCCCTTGCTTTCTTTCTTTCTTTTTTTTTTTTTTTTTTTTTTGACAGGCAGAGTGGACAGTGAAAGAGAGAGACAGAGAGAAAGGTCTTCCTTTGCCGTTGGTTCACCCTCCAATGGCCGCCGCGGCCGGCGCACTGCGGCCAGCGCACCGCGCTGATCCGATGGCAGGAGCCAGGAGCCAGGTGCTTTTCCTGGTCTCCCATGGGGTACAGGGCCCAAGCACCTGGGCCATCCTCCACTGCACTCCAGGGCCACAGCAGAGAGCTGGCCTGGAAGAGGGGCAACCGGGACAGAATCCAGCGCCCCAACCGGGACTAGAACCCGGTGTGCCGACGCCGCAAGGCAGAGGATTAGCCTAGTGAGCCACGGCGCCGGCCTGAAAATTTCTTAGGTCTTAAAAGAGGCATGGGCATCAAGTTACACGAAACTTAAGGAAACCCAAGCAGACTCAATAAAAAAAAAGATCTTCCCCAAGGCTTATTGTCATCAAATTGTCAAATGTTAAAGGCAAGGAAAGAATCCTAAAGGCAGTAAGAAAAAGGTGTCAAGTTACATATAAAGGAAAGTTAATTAAACTAACATCAGACTTCTCCGTGGAAATTCTAAGGGACAGAAGAAAGTGAGATGATATATTCGAGGTCTTAAAAGAAAAAAATTCCAACCAAGAATATTATATAAGGCAAAGCTACCATTTAAAAATGAAGGAGAAATACAGCATTTTCCAGTTAAGCAAAAACTGAGAATTCACCACCACCAGATCAGCCTTACAAGAAATTCTGAAGGGCATCCTGCATTAGAAGTCAGTATCATGAAAACCCAGGACACCACCAAATTCACTAACAGAGTTGTGGAATCACTCGGCAACCAGCGAAGCGATGGCTTTTAGTTCGTATCTATCAGCAATGACCTTGAATATAAATGGATTAAATTCACCAACCAAAAGACTTGTCTTGGCTGAATGGATAAAAAAGCTGGACCCCACCATATGCTGCCTACAAGAAACTCACTTCAGAAACAAAGATACACAAGGCCCAAAAGGGAAAGGTTGGAAAAAGTTACACTAGGCAAATGTGAAACAATAGTGAATAGGCATAGCTATCCTGATACCATATAAAATAGATTTTAAATTAAAAACTGTAAATAAAAGATAAAGAAGGGATGTTATATTTTGATAAAAGCTTCAATTCAGCAAGAAGGCATAGGAATCATATTTGTGTGTGTGTGTGTGTGCGCATGCTCTCTACACATGACCACCCAGATATATACAGAAAATACTAATGGACTTAAAAAGAGAGCTAGAATCCAATACAATAATGGTGGGTGGCTTCAACATCGCATTCTTGTCAATGGACAGATTATCCAGACAAAAAAAAATCAATAAGGACACAAAGGAGTTGACACATAATATTGAGCAAATGGACTGAACAGACATTTATAGGACATTTAATCCAACAGCTGCAGAATACGCATTCTTCTCATCAGCACATCACACATTTTCTAGGATAAACCACATATTAGTCCACAAATCAAGTCTTTGAAATTAAAAAGATTGAAATCATACCACACATCCTCTCAGACCATAAAACAATAAAACTAGAACTCAATAGAAAGAATAAATAACACTCATAAATATTTGGAAATTAAATAACATCCTACAAATGATTAGTGGGTCATTGATGAAATTAAAAAGAAAATAAAAAACTTTCATAAAAACCTGTGGGATACAGCAATAGCAGTATTAGGAGGAAGTTTACAGTATTAAGGGGAAGCATATTTTGAAAAAAGAGAAATGTCTCAAATCAAAGATCTAGTAACACTTCTTGACAACTTAGAAAAGTAAGAACAAACCAAACCCCAAATCAGCAGAAGGTGAGAAATCATAAGGATCAGAGCAGAAATCAATGAAATAGGAACTAAAAAATTATAAAAGTTCAATAAAATATTGTTTTTATAAGGACATAAACAAAATAGGTAAACTTCTAGCTAGACTAGTGAAAAAAAAAAGAGAATAGAACAAATAAATGAAATTAGAGATGAAAAAGGAGAGATGGCAACCAACACCACTGGAATAAAAGGGTTCATAAAGCACTACTATGAAGAACTATATAAACTGGAGAACCTTGAAGAAATAGATAAATTCCTAGATGCTTTTAACTTACCAAGATTCAAACAAGAAGATATACACAATCTAAACAAACCCATTAGAAACAATGAGATTGATGTAGTAATCACAAGTTTGCCATCAAGGAAAAACCAGGACCTCGTGGTTTTACTACTAAATTCTACAAATCATTAAAAGAGGAAGCAACTCGAATACCCTTCAAACCATTCCAATATATTGAACAAAATATTGAACTCTGCCAAATTCTTCTTACAAGGTTAGCACTATTTTGATATCAAAATTACACGAAGACATGACAAGAGAAATAAACTACAGACCTATATCCTAGAAGCAAATATTCTCGACAAAATCTCAAGGGATATCCTAGGTGATTCTATTTCTTTGAAATTTTTAAGATAACACTTTCATCAGAATTCTACCAGTTTATTTCTCTGGACACATATTATAATATGTGGCCATCTTTTTTTTTTCTTTTAAAGTTTCCTTCCTAAGATGCTTTTTTTTATTTTTGACTTTTATTTAATAAATATAAATTTCCAAAGTACAACTTTTGAATTATACCAGCTTTTCCCCCATAAACACCCTCCCACATGCAACCATCCCATCTTCCACTCCATTTCCCATCTCATTCTTCATCATGATTCATTTTCAATTATCTAACTCTTCCAACTGCTATCAACCATTACTTTTGCTACAATTTAGAATAAGCTGTATGAATTTATATGGATTTATTTTATTCCCTGCTATTTCATCCTAACGAATATCACTTTCTCATCTCCAATTATTTTTTCTTTTATTCAAGTTGCCTCCTTTTTCATTTAATAAAAAAGGACAAAAAGCACTTGAAAGTCTTTTTATACATGGCATTAGTAGCTCTTTTTTTCTTAAGTATCCCATCAAAGATATTGGCACAGTGCTACAATTTTCATACTCTAGAAATGCAAATGGTTTGGTTCAAGACATATTACACTGGCTTTTCAAATAAGTATTCCATTCCTATTTAAACAGAATACAGCCACAGTATGTTAGAAATCTAAGAATTACAATCATCTTTCTACCATTTTAATATTAAACGCAATTTTGCCAAACTGTGTACAGGGAATGTTGTCTAAATGTCCCTCCTAACATGAAAAAGTATTTTTCACAAATCTTGCAACATGTCATATCAATGAGAACCACATTTCCTTTCCATAAGTTACCAAGTTTCTGTTCAAATAAATCAACCTCATGTTACCTGATAATAGAAGACAAAAAAAAACCCACTGGTTTTTAAAATTCAAGGATCGCTTTAAAGCCACAATTTACAGTTTACAAATCTTCCTCATAACAACCATTTGCTTTTTATCAAAGCTGTCAACTAGTAGGAGAAATATGTTAGAGGCTAAAGACTCCTTCTTCCACCAGCACTAAATCTGAAAACATGGAAAATCAATGGCCCAGTACCTTCTAGAATAGAACTAGCATTCCTGAAGCATTCAAGACTTGTCAATCTTCTCTTTTGAGAAGAAATATTAAAGAGAATTAAATAATCATCCTAAACCTATTTTACTTTTCAGAAACTAAAGCCTATTGTTCAAAGGAGTCTAGTTGAAAGGTGACAAGATAATGTCTTTTATTTTTATCAGAAAGATGGCAGATGGAAAAGTTCTACCCTCAGTTATCTGAAATATGGCAATATTCATATTAAAAAACAAAATTTCATTCTGGAACAAAAATGAAAGGTGGATAAAGCTTCAAAGACTAGAGGAGTAAGGCATGTAATTAGCTCACATCCAGATGACTGGAGGTCTGTATCATTACTGCTGTACATCAGCAACTAGTTTCTCATTTTAAAAAATCCTATTTTATGAACTAGGCAGTAAAATTCTCAAACATATTTGAAGGCTTATTTTAACATAAAGAGATTAAAATATTCAGCATTAATATATATTTATGAATTATTACTTTGAAACATTTCATATCAATGTCTACATACAAAATTAAATGAATTATAAATTGCATGTGAATATATATATGCTTGCTAACATTTCAAGTAGAGATAACCTGCATCAGAAATATCCTTTCATGACCTATTATGTAGCCATTTGCTATGGAAATGATATAGGGAAACATGTTATTCTTTGTTTGTCTCTTTCTGTAACATATACTTTAGACTTATGAAAACAGATTTCCATGTTAGGGTAACCATTGCATCCAAAAATCACATAACTTCACTTGATCCTTCATAGATCTTATCATTCGCTTAAATCATTTAATTTGTTTATTGGCTTATTTTTTTAATAACTGCTACAGTTCATCAAGATTTCTAGTTACATTTGGAAGGCTATTTCCTTTGCTGTTATAGTCCCCCAACATAGAACAAAGAATTCTAAGTAGGCATCTAGCAGAGGATTTTGAATCAATTTATGGATTAAGAAAGGAACCAGCAAATTAACACTACCAGAGATCATGAATGTGATAAAATAAGAGGAGTAGCTCTGCAAAGCTAACTCAATCATTATATTGGATTCACTGCCACAACAGTATATAAGAATTCAAGTCTCAGGAGGTAGTCTATTAATTCAATAAACATAATTAACTCAATGTTTGCTTCGTGATTTGAATATAGCTTGGCATCTGGTCCCAAGAAGAAGAATATCATGTTTTTCCGATATGTGGTAGTTTTTAAATTCTTTAAAATACTTTTTCATGTTAGGAGGGACATTTAGAAAACATTCCCTGTACACAGTTTGGCGAAATTGCCTTTAATATTAAAATGGTAGAAAGATGATTGTCTGTAATTCTTAGATTTCTAACATACTGTAGCTGTATTCTGTTCAAATAGGGATGGAATACTTATTTGAAAAGCCAAGGTAATATGCCTTGAACCAAACTATTTGCATATGTGGTAGAATTTAAAAATGTATAAAAATGAAAATAACATCTTATGATTTAGTTATTATTTATAGCACCTGTGGAGCAGTGGTTTTTCTACTTTCTACTTGTTGAACATTATGGTTAGTGGTACATTAAGCCTGAGATTATAAGTAAGTTGCAATTATGTTTGTTTTGCAAAAATTAAAGAAAAAAAGAAAGGTAGGAAAGAAGGAGGGGGAATTTATAGACAGAAGAAAGTATGGGTATTTTCTTAAAAGTATATCTCTGAAATGCAGGAAATATGTTCTCTTTATATTAATTTTTTTTAAAAAGAAAAAACTGTCTTACCTTCATTCAATGCAGAATCTAGACAAAAAGAGAAAAAAGTAAGTAATTATTATAAAATTGAAATAAGCATTGCATTCATATTAAATTAAAAAGATCATGAGACAATAAAATCTTAGAAATAATGTGAAGGTTGTATTAAAGAGCATTCTCTAAAGGAATGCCTTTCCTATTAATTCAAACAGATGTCACTGATTAGTACTGTACTTACTAGCCCTCAGTTTTTATCAGCTCAAAAATAGTTCAGCTCCTATCTTTTTCCTCTAAAACTCATATGTGCCATATGTTAGATCCTCCTGCTGTATTATACTTTTCTTTAATGTACTTTCAATCTTTTATTGTCTCCTACTTGCTGACTTCTGGGTAATTTAATATGTTCTAGTTCATTAAGTCTTTCTGCTCTGTCCAATCTGCTTTCCAAATCCATTTCCAAACATGATATTTAAGGTTTTTAATTTTGATTATATATATTCTGAACTTCCTCTAAAAGATCTATTTTGTTCTTTTTCAAAATAGTTATTTCACTTTATTGTTTCTAAAAACTTTCCAATAAAAATTGCAGTTTGTCAACAGTGCTTTAAGCAAAACAAATACGGTTGCTTTAAAATCTGTCAGTTCTATCACGTGGTGTCTGTCTATTCAGATTCTGTTTTATAAGGCTCCATGTCACTTATGGTAAGCTTGATAAACATTTGTCACTGATTTAAGAAAAAAATTGCTGTAAAAATCATTTGAGTTTGCCTCAAAACATATTTCAAGGCTTGCACATCTTCTGCCAACACAGGCTGTGTATACCAAGGATCACATTTTTGTGAGATAATCATTTGTGATCACAGTTTCTCAGAGACAACTCCTCCCTACTTTATTTTCACTTTCCTTTTTCTTCTTATGCTTGGCTTTAATCTCTTAAGGCATTTTTGGGTTAAATAACAATAATTTTTTAATTGCTGGCTTGCTCTTTTTCTGAAAATTTGACTCTTTGGAGCAATGTTTCTGGTAAATAAATTTCTGTAAGACTTTAACACATGGTGTTTTGCTATACAAGGTTGTGACCTAAAGCTGAGATGTGTGTTTTTGGAAATTATAGCCCTGCATACTCATATCTTGAAGACAGAAACAATATATAGCGACAATTGCTAGATAATAATGTTTAACAAGTTAAAAATATTTCTCCTATATTCATATTTTCTCTAATGTGTGGAAGTCTGTCTTTTCTCTCTATATATATTTAATAAAAGTATGTAGACCCTGTATTACTTGGTATATACATATCCTTAAATGTAGTCTTCACTGAATTATACCTTTTCCATAATAATATAGCATTCTTATCTTACTTTACTATCTTTGTCATTAATATAAAAATTTCTGATATTAATCAAATATAACCCTTGTATTTGTGTATATATATATATATATATGGATAGATAGATACATAAAATATATACATAATATGTATACTTAAATATACATATTCATATATGTTTATAAAATATATAAGTCATTTTCTATGAAGAAAATGTGTAAAAACTTTACAGAGATCCATGATATCTGAATAAGGAAAACACGTGCTGATTTTGACCATTAAATTGGAAAATACAGAAAAACAGGGGGAAAACTATATTCCAAGGAGACAGCTGAAGAGAAGTTTGCAATGGAGGGAGGATCTACAGACAGAGGAGACTCCATGGAGCAGTGGAGACTCTACAACCACGCAGCATCTAGGGGGATACTACTGGCAATTCCCATAACCAGTGGCTGATGGGAATCCAACTCCTCAGAGCAGGGTGAGAGGAATCTGCAGCATACCACATCCCACTAGTGATATTGCCTGAGCAAGAACCCCACGGACTCCACAGATTTTGAATCTGGCCAGAAGCTCTATTGGGGAACAGGGTTCACACGTACCCTATGACAGGAGAGCACACTGCTTTCTTCCCCTCCACTCACCAAGGATCCCAGCAACCAGCAGGAAGGCGGCTCCATCTTAATGAGGTGAATGAAGGCTGTTGTGGCCTGTGCATCACTTGTGGATTTTGTTGGAGGGATTAATCCATGGACCCCACTGACTCTGAGTCTGATCTGGAGAGTTGTTGGCAGATTAGGGATCTGCGTAGACCATGAAGTAAGGGCACATAGCTCCCCTCCCTTCACTTTATCACATCACCAGATTCAACTTGTCAAGGTGGAATCTCTGACTGTGGAAGGCAAATGGCTCTAGGAATGAGGGGGTGGAGGTTGTCTCCATGGAAGGGTAGGTTCATAGGACAGAGAGTTGATTACAAGCATCCTGTGACTGTGTGAATCCTGTGATGGTGTGACAGGGTGTTGGGTGTGGCAGATTGTTGAGCAATCGTTGCATCTAGCAGTGCAGCCTCAGTGTTCCCAGAGTAACATGGAGGATCTTCACAGAGGGCTCCATGCTCACCCTTTGCCACACCTTTGAGCACTGGCTAGAGCTCCCTGGCCACACTCAGCACACACATCTGGGAACCCCCTGAAGACACCAGCACTCCACAAATATTCAGATGAAATTTAAAGAAGAAATCCTAAGAGCAGAAAACCAGTATTTCCACAGATGCCTAAAAATAAATCTGCAGCAAGAGACATGAACATTAAGACAATGGAACACAACTCTTCAGCATTAGAATGTGAAGACAAAAAGATTGATGAAATGCCTGAATAGGAATTCAAATGAGTAACCATAAGATTATTCAAAACACAGAGAAACAAATACATGAGTTGAGGAAATTTGTATGTCACATGGATGAAAAATGCTGCCAGGAGATAGAGATATTAAAGAAAAATCAAGCTTATAGTAGAAGTGAATAATTCAATATGTTAACTAAAAATATAGTGGTATGCCTAAATAACAGAGACAAGATGCAGAAGAAAGGATACCAGAGCTGGAAGCCAAATATTTGGAAATATCTTAGTCACACAAAGAAAAGAAGAAAATATTAGAAAAACCAAAAATAGTGTTTGAGATTTAGGAGATACCATCAAAAGACCAAATACATGTTTCTTAGGAGTTTTTTAAGGTAAGGAAAAGAAAATGGATTAGAAAACCTATTCATTGAAATAATGGCAGAAAATTTCCCTAATTTGGAGAAAGATATGGATAATCAAGCATAGGAAACAAATAGAACTCCTATTGTAAATGATCAGAAAAATCTTCAACACAACATATTTTAGTAAAACTTTCAAAAGTAAAATATAAAGAAAAGATCCTAAAATGTGCATGAGAGAAATGTTAGATGACCTTCAAGGGATCTCTGATTAGACTGACAGCTGATTTTTTCATCAGAAACTCAGCAGGCTAGGAGAGCATGGAGAGACATAGTCCAAGTCTTAAAAGAAAAAAAAAATGTCAATCCCAAATACTGTACCCAGCTAAGCTATCATTTATAAATGAAGACCTTCCAAAACAAACAGAAATTGAAAGAATTTGTCAACATCCAGTCAGCCTTACAAGTGATACTTAAGGATCTGCTACATACAGAGAAAGATAATGAGAGTCATGAAAGAATGTGAAGGCAGGAAACCTCCCAATACAAGCACAAAGGAAGTTAAAAACATAAAAAACAATGCAAACTGATGCAACCACTGTGGAAAACACTATTGGAGATACCTCAGAAATATGAATTTAGACCTACCATATTACCAAGCCATCCCAGTCCTGAAAATTTACCCAAACGAAACGAAATCAGCTCATGAAAGGGTAATCTGTGCACCCATGTTTATTGCAACTTAATTCACAATAGCTAATATATGGAATCAACTCAGATGTCCATCAAATGAAGACTGGAATGAAAAAAATTATGGTATATATATATATATATATATATATATACTATGGAATAGTACTCAGAAGTAAAAAAAATGATATCCTGTCGCTTGCAACAAAGTGAATACAACTGTAAACCATTATACTTAGTAAAGTAAGCCAGTCCCCAAAAGATAAATATTATATGTTCTCCCTGATCTGTGGTAACTAAAGAATACCTAAAAGGTAATGTGTAGGAGTGAAATTGACATTCTGGGATTAGATGATTGTTTACAGCCCTTGTCTTGACTGTTGAGGAACACTGTTTTTATATTTATACTATTTGTTGAACTCTTTACTTAGTATAAGATTAATTCTACGAGTATAAAGTTAACTGAAAATAGATCGTTGTAAAAATAAAAATTAAGTGGGAACAGGAGAGGGAAGAGGAAGAAGGGTGGGAGTGCAGGTAGGAGGGAAGATAGGATGGGAATTATCACTATGTTCCTGAATAGGAAATACCTTAAATAAAATTAAAAATATTTATAGAAAAATGACAGAGCCAAGTCATTACTTATCAATAATAACCTTGAATTGAAATGCAATAAATTCTCCAAGGAAAACATAGTAGTGGATGAATTGAATTAAAAAGTGAGACCCATCTATTTGCTGCCTATAAGCAACAAATCTGGCCAATACATAGATTGAAAGTAAAAAATGGAAAAAGAAATACAAACGGAATTAAAAATGATCAGGAAGGGCTGGCACTGTGGCATGGTAGGCTAAGCCTCTGCCTGTGGCACCAACATTCCATGTATACTACAGTGTGTTTCCCAGCTGTTCTTCTTCAAATCCAGCTCTCAGCTAATGGTCTGGGAAAGCAGCATAAGATGCCCCAAGTACTAGGCCCCTTGCACTCACATGGGAGATCCAGAGCAAACTCCTGGATCCTAGCTTTGTTTCAGCCCAGCTCCAGCCATTGCTGCCATTTGGGGTGTGAACCAGTGGATGGAAAATTCTGTCTCTCTGTCTCTTTCTCTGTCTCTGTCTCTCTCTCTTCACTACCCACCCCTCCGCCTCTGGATCTCTGTAACTTTGCCTTTCAAATAAATAAATACATCTTTAAATAAGAATTAAAAGATAAATGTCTTAAAAAATAAGTAAAATTATAAAAATCTGTTAAAAGAGAAAAGAGAGGGCATTATGTAATGATTAAGCACTCAATTCAATGGAAAGGTGTGACTCATGAATGTATATGCACCTACCTAATGCTAGAGCACCTGCCTATTTAAAGCAAATGTTAATGGATGTAAAGAGAGACCCAGGATCCAATACAATAATAATTGGAAACATTAATGCCCCACTTTAATCAATGGACTGATCAGCTAGACAAAAATCAACAAAGAAACAACAGAACTAATCTACATTACTGATCAAATGGATATAATGGATATCTACAGAATATTTAATGCCACAACTGCAGAATACAAATTCTTTTTATCAGTGAATGGAACTTTGTCTTGGATAGACCACGTGCAAGACCATAAAACATGTCTCAACAAACTCAAAAGGGATTGAAATCACATAGTGTGTCTTTTGTGACCACAATGGAATGTAGCTGGAAATTAACGACATAAGAAACTGCAGAATACATGGGAACACATGGAAACTGAACAACATGCTTCCTAATGATCAGTGAGTCATAGAAGAAACCAAAGGGAAGTCACAAGATTCTTTTAAATGAATGAAAATTACAACATGGCATATCAAAGCAAGAATAAAGCAAACCTTGGGGTCGGCAGTGTGGCACAGTGGGTAAATGCCCTGGCCTGAAGCTCCAGCATCCCAAATGGGCACTGGAGACCTGGATGCTCTCCTTCCAATTCAGCTCTCTGCTTCAGCCTGCGAAAGCAGTAGAAGATGGCCCAAGTCCTTGGACCCCTGCACCTGTGTGGAAGACCCAGAAGAAGCTCCTGACTCCTGGCTTCACATCAGCACAGCTCTGGCCATTGTGGCCAATGGAGGAGTGAACCATCAGATGGAAGACCTCTGTCTCTCTCTTTCTCTCTCTGCCTCTCTTCTCTCTGTGTAACTCTGACTTGCAAATAAATAAATATATCTTTAAAAAATAATAAAACAAACCTCAAATTATTAGCAAGAAAGAAATAATCAAATTATAGGAGAAATAAACAAAATTGAAATAAAACAGTGGATAAAACAGTGAGAGCTGGGTTTTTGATAAAATAAGCTAAATTGTTAAACAATTGGCACAACTAACAACTAACCAATAATAAAGGGGGTGGACCAAATTAATACAATTAGAATTGGAAAAGGAGATGTTAAAATGAATAACAAAAAATTGAATGGAATTTTCATGAATTATAATAACTATATGCCAACATATTAGAAAATTTAGAAGAAACAGATTTCTGGACACATAAAATTTACCACAATTGAGAAATGAAGAGACAGAAAACTTTAATGGACCAATAACCAAGATGCAGATTGAAATCAATATTAAAGATTCTCCATAACCATAACAAAGAGAAGCTCAGAACCAGATGGCATTACTGCTGAATTCTGCAAAAAAAGAAGTAATCCCAATTCTTCCAAAACTATTAAAAAGTATTAAAATAGAGGGAATCCTCTCAAACTCCTTCTACAAGGCCAACATCACCTTAATTATGAAACCAGAAAAAAATACAACAAAGAAAGAAAACTGTAGATCAGTATCCCTGATAAACTTAGATGCACAAACTCTCAACAAAATATGAGCTAATTGAACACAGCATCAGAAAGATCATCTACCTGAATGCAATGAGATTTAACTTGGGGTGCAGTGATGGTTTGCCATAAGCAAATCAGTAAACATCACACATCAATTAACAAATTGAAGAATAAAAAAACATATGATTATTTTAATATATATGTAAAGTATTTGATAAAATACAACATTCTTTAATGATAGAAACCTTAAAAAAGTTGGCTATAGAAGGAACATTCCTCAATACCATCAAGACAATTTATGACACACCCACCACGAGCATCAAATAGAATGAGGAAAAGCTGGAAATATTTTCACTAAGACCCAGAACCAGTCAAGGCTGTCCATGCTCATTATTACCATGCTTTATGGTTATGGAAGTTTTAGGCAGAGACATTAGACAAGAAGATAAATCAAAGGATACAAACGAGAAAGAAGGAACTCAAATTATCTCTGTTTGCAGAGATGATCCTATAAATATAGGAATGAAAAGCCTCCACTAAGAAGTTACTGAAGCTCATGTGAGTTGGGCAAAATTACAAGGTATAAAATCAATACACAAAATCAAGAGCCTTTGTGTACACAGTTTCAAGGCTGAAAAAAACACTTGAAAAACCAGTCCCATTAACAAGAACAACAAAAAATTTAAATTCCTGAAGATAAAGTTAAACAAAGACAGGAAATATCTCAATAAGGAAAATTACAATGCATTAAGGAAAGTAATAGAAGACACAAAAAATGGAAAGATCTTCCATGCTCATGGATTGGAAGAATTAGTATTGCTAAAATGTCCATACTACCCAAAACAATTTAGAGCATCAGTATGATCCCAATTCAAATATCTAGGACATTCTTCTCAGATCTAGAAAAAAAAAACCTTAAAATTCATACGGAAACACCAGAGACCCCAAAAACTAAAGCGATCTTAAAAAAAAAGGCTGGAGACACCACAACATCAGATTTGAAGATATACTGCAGGGTAATTATAATCAAAATAGCCTGAAACTGGCACAAATATAGACATGCTGGCCAATGGAACAGATTAGAGACCCTAGAAATTAAAATAGGCTTCTACAAACAATCATTTTTTCAAAAAAGTGATAAAAGTACTCCTTAGGGAAAGGACAGTCTCTTCAACAAGTGGTGATGGGAATTTTGCATGGAGAAGAATGAACTAAGTCCTTTACTTATACCCTATACATAAATGAACTCACAATGGATCAAAGATCTAAACCTAAGACCTGAAACCATCAAATTACTAGGGAAAACGCTGCAAGACATTGCTATAGACAAGAACTTTTTGGATAAGACTCTAGAAACAAGACAATAAAAACAAAAATAGGCAAATGAGATTACATCAAGCTAAGAAGATTCTGTACAGCAAAGGTAACACATAAGAAAGTGAAGTAACAACCAACAGAATGGGAGAAAATATTAGCAAACTATACAACTGATAAACGATTAATATCCAAAATATATAAGGTGCACAAGAAACTAACAACAACACAATAAACAATCCAGTTAAGAAATGGCTAAGGATATGAACAGGTATTTTTCAAAGGATGGAATTCAAACTGCCAATAGACACATGACAACATGCAAAAGATCACTAGCCAACACGGAAATACAAACAAAAAACAGGGTGATTTCACTTCATCCAAATTAGAATATATATCATCCAAAATTTAAAAACAAAAATGCTGCCAAGGGTGGAACAAATGTTCTCAAATACACTGTTGTTGGGAATGTAAACCAATACAACCATTATGAAGACAGTATGAAGATTCCTCAGAGATCTGAAATAGATCTACCGTATGACTCAGCCATCAGCTATTCACAATAGCTAAAATAAGGAATCCACCCAAATGTCCATCTACTGATGACTAGAAAAAGAAAATATAGTATATGTACACAATGGAATACTACTCAGCCCTAAAAAGAATGAAATCTGTATTTCTCAACAAAGTGGATGCAATTAGAGATCATTATGCTTAGTTAAATACATCAATCCAAAAAATATAAATATCATATATTTTCCCTTATTTGTCTTAACTATTGTACAGAGTACAAAAATGTAATGTATAAGATTGAAATTGACATTTTGAGATTTGATTATTGTTTGTAGCATTTGTCAGTACTTCTGAGAAGAAGTGGTCCTTCTACTTTCTACTTGTTGAATTCTTCATTTTACTGGAGAGCTATGATTGTGATTAAAAAGTGAATTAAAAGCATGTCACTGAAAAAATTGAAAAGAAAAAAAAGTAAGGATGAGGGAGGATGAGAACAAAGGTGGGAAGGAGGTTAAGGTGGGAAGTATCATGTTCTTATACTGTATATATTAAATACATGAAATTTGTTCCTTTTATGTAAATATGATAATGTTAAAAATTATTGAATTTATCTGTTCTTATTGAACTTTATAGTTTCTATATTCCTTGAAATACTTTAACATAAAAATAAAAAGGCAAAAATATATTTTGCAAATAATAGACAAAATATTTCATGGATAATATTAAAGTTCATTACTTGATCAAAAATTCCCAACTTCTATCATCCAATCTTAAGGATTATGCTATTACCTTTATAGCAAAGGTGCCAAAAACCTAGAGATAAATTAACACTTCAAAAGTTTGTATCTCAGAACTTGTACAGATTAGGAAAATTATATTGTGAAAGAGAAGGGAGATGGAGAAGGAGAGAAAAGTAGGAGGGAAAAAAAGGGCCTCAGTGATTAATTTAGTTTGTCTAAAAGAAATGTTGCAAGTGTGGTTTCCCATATTCAATATATCATTATCTATCCTTGATTTCTCAATATATTTATTATAGATATATCATAGCTGCCCTCTGCAAAAAGAACAATCATTAATACAAATTCAGGGTCATCCCATAAATAAATGATAAGTAATTACATTATAAAGATAAATGAATTTCTTTTATTCTGTTTCAGTTAATTGCCACACTATTCCTCTTTTGATGTTCTGGGAAGTTTTCCAATGTAAAACCAATAATGAATGTAAAGTATGTGAAGATAAATTTTTATGACATCTATATTGAAAAGATAAAAATAGATGTTGTCTAAGTGGAAAGATCATCAGAAAATGGTCAATTTCAGTCCTAATTTTTATATATTTACTTCTGGAAGATAAAATCTACTATTGCTCAAAAAACATTGTGTCATATTTGAACAATGAATTTATGTTGCTTTAGCAACAAATTTTAAAAAACTGTATTATAAGTGTTTCTGACTCTGTAGATAATGATGGTTGAAATATTGCAGAGACAAACAAGTGACCAAACTTGAAATCAATGAAATCACAAATAGAAAATAGATACATTAGTATTTAAAAATGCAACTATTTAGCTTTGAATATCTGCAGACTTGTATAGAGGATTATTAATCAATATTGGTAATCAAGACAGAAAGAACCCAGGAGTCAATTTCCAAGTTAGGTATGAGAATACTCTGGGAATGGCATTAGAGGTAAAAACTGTGACTTCCTTAACTACCAGCTGCTTGAAGCAAGATTCATATCTTATTAAGCTACTATTCCTGATCTCTAGCATAGTGCCAGATACTTGGTAAGAACACAGTGGATATGTGAAATTTCACTGAGTTGGTGGGAGAAATGGATGTATATTTAATCAGCATATTTAGACTCTAATAATCAATCCATGTATTTCATTTGGCCCTTACAACAATGTGTATGTATTTTATATTTGTTTTATTACTATTGTTGCTTTAACAGATACAGGAAAGAACAGGTTGCAGAAGCCACAAACTTTATATGTTTCAAAGTATTTTTGCTTTTAAAGGGACACTGCATGAGAAATTTCATGCTCTTCCTCATGGAAGCATTTTCATGCAATGTTGTCACCCTTTGAAGGATTCCTCCTTGTTTTGGCAAAGGGGAATAATTAACACCAGTAGTAGGAGATGGAGGTCTACCTGCTCCAAGATTGGTTCTTTGCTAATATAAAAAATATAGTACGGCAAACTTTTGTGTTATATTAATCCTTAAGGATCCAGGGACAAAGAAATTTGGAGCATAGAGGAATTAAAAAGTTCATGCTGACAGTTGATGAAAGCAAGTTTTCTTCAAATTTTAATTCTAGAACTAGAGAAAGAGTGATGGAACAGGGTTTTGAAATAAACCTGAAAGTGATTCCAGGAAGCCACTTCAATGTCTGATAATCAAAATTAACTCTCAGATGCATTTTTCTCTTCAACTACATAACCTTCTGTGATAAATCAGAGTTTATTGTAAAGTTGGGAAATAACAGTGCACACAGGGAGATAAAGAGGAGATTAGCTTTGCCTTTTTATTACGTAGCTGGAGATAAATAGAAGCCCTAGTGTTTCATAAGTGACTGGATCAATAGATGCTACTAGAGCAGTGTCCAGCTTCTACCCCCCAACCCCTCCACCCCACACACACCAAGTGAATTATAATATCCCACTATGACTCATTTTCCAATTCAAAGTAAAGACCGGAAATGTTTGTCAGAGAGAAGCATTAGTACTTAGGAAAATTAGTACTAAGGAACATTTTCTGTAAGATGTATTTCAAAGCAAGTATGTGTTCCCAAATTCATAGTTGTTTTGATTTCAGCCTTTGAAAGTCAAGTTTCAGTTGAAAAATTAGGTTTCCATCCAATTTCTTAGGAAATAAAAGGCAATTTCTTAGGTGGACAATTTTCTTCTGCTTTTTCAAGAAGAACGCTGTTTTAAAAAGGTAATGCATAATCTCCCTCTCCTTCTCTCTCAGTCTCTCTCCCTCTCTCATTTTGATAGATGCATATATAGTTATAAATTATATATTCATGTAAAATTTTAGTGTATAGTGTTAGAGCAGCATTGCCACAGACCTATTGTAATATTGCACTATATTCTGGGATTGTTGTATAGCTGCTTTTGATCCTGAACAGAAAAATGCCCACAATTTCAGCACTGAATAAGAAAACAATAGTGAAATTCTGCAGCCTACAGAAAGGAAGGGCTACTGAAATATTCTGCTTAGTTTTTTTAGGAAAACCTTTCAAAAAAACTCTTTTCACGTCACCCTCCACATCACTCAATCAATAACCAGTTAATCAATGTAATGCATAAAATTTATTACACCCACAATAGTAGCAAACCCATGCAATGGGTAGAAATAAATTTCACATGATATTTTTCAAAGTAATGTGGAGGAACAATTACTTTATGAAGGAATTAAAGTATCTAAATAAATGTAATTATATATTATATTTCTTGGTAGAAAATTCAGGGTAACAAAGCTGTCTGTTATCAACAAATTAATCTATAGATTTAGTGAAATCACCATAATAATTGAGTCACATTGTGAAATAAAGTTATGGAAATATAATACAGTAATGCAGAATTGGTAATAAAATATTTCACTGGAACATTTTTAGCACTTCACTGACATTTAATAAAACATATATTTAAAGTATAAAATTTGATAAATTTTGACACATGCAAAATCCTGTAAAATTATTACTAAAATTAGGATTGAACATAGCCAATATCATATTTCTAGAAATTTACTGCAAGCATTAGCATTTCTAGAATTAATAGATATATGATATTGGGCAACTCGTCTTACAATTTTTTTTTTAACATGGGAAAAGGAGGTATTGTGTATCAAGCAATCTGTGTTTGAGTTTGTGTATGTATGTAGGCATTATAAAATGCTTAATATTGTGGTCCCCAATGTTTTAAATGTTTATTATTATTTTAATGAAATGTGATATTTCCATTTTTAGTGACTGACATTTTCTTCAATTATTCACCTCATTTTAGATTTGATCTCTCCAACAATTGTATTTGAAATTTAAGCCCCCTCAGTGCCCAACCCCAATAGCTACATGAACCAGAAAGAACTTCAGATGTCTTCCAGTATGTTGTGATAGGATATGCAAAGTACTGTGACTACTTTTGAACGTTGAGAGATGAAATTCAATGGAGAAATGCAAATTTGTACAGGATGAGACAGATATACACCTCCATCTGAGTTAAACATTGTAAGCTCCCTCATTGTAGCTCTCTGACATAATAAAAACTTAAAAAATCCTTTTTTCCAGCTCAGTACTAATTTTCTTTCCTTCCTCTCTGATGTAAATCCTTTAGATAATTCCCATTAAATATATGGATCTTTAATAATACAAAGAGGAGATTTTTTAAATTGCAACACAGATTACCAGTAACATTGTGCTTAACACCAGTACTTCACCTACTACATATAAATCAGACTTTTAGAGTCTTTGAAATAAAAAAAAAAAATTGTTGAAGAATGTCTACTTCTGGTTACAAGAGAGAGAGATGATGTTATTTTTAATCATTAAACCTTGTAAATCTGCCCCAGTTTTATTTTTAAGATTTATTTATGTATTTGAAAGTCGGAGTTATAGAAAGAGAGGGAAAAGCTAGAAAGAGATCTTCCATCCCCAGATGGCTGCAATAGCTGGGATAGGGCCAGGCTGAAGCCATGTGCTGGAAGCTTCATGTGAGTCTCCTACATGGGTTCAAGGGTCCAAATACTAGGACAATCTTGTGCTATTTTCCCCAGGCCACCTGTAGGGAGCTGGATTGCAAGTGGAGCAGCTGGGACACAATGCAGCACACATATGGGATGCAGTGCAGGCAGTGGCTTTATCTGCTATACCACAATGCTGGCCCCATATCCCAGCTTTTTATTTTTTATTTTTTATTTTTTTGACAGGCAGAGTTAGACAGTGAGAGAGACACAGAGAGAAAGGTCTTCCTTTTCCATTGGTTCACCCCCCCAAATGGCCACCATGGCTAGCGCGCTGCACTGATCCGAAGCCAGGAGCCAGGTGCTTCCTCCTGGTCTCCCATGCGGGTGCAGGGCCCAAGCACTTGGGCCATCCTCCACTGCTTTCCCAGGCCACAGCAGAGAGCTGGACTGGTAGAGGAGCAACCGGGACAGAGTCCAGCACCCCAACCGGAACTAGAACCAGGGGTGCCGGCGCCACGGGTGGAGGATGAGCCAAGTGAGCCGTGGCACCGGCCATCCCAGCTTTTTAATGCCAACTTTTTTTGGTCATATTTTGCTACCCACTGGGAATGGACAGGATTAGTTCTCTTTAAGCACTTCTATGACTTTGTGCTGGTATCAACAAGCAGTATGTTTAGCCTCAGTGTCATTATTCTCTGTATGTAAAAGTAACAACTCTATAATTAAAAGAAACACTTTTTGAAGATAGACACATCCATAGGCATACACAACATTTTAAAGCTTAAAGTCTGGAAATATGGGATTTGGTACATTTGATCTTGAAAACTGATTTCCCTTTGGAGAGAAGTGTTTCATTCTTACCTTATACTGATTCTTTCATTGTAGGGGATATAATCTATTTATCTTGGTTAATTCTCTGCAGTCAATTTCCTCGTATATTTTATAAATTTATATTTTTTCCTCCTGAACATTAATGGTTCTATTAAGCTTTGAATTTATTGCTAATTCAATTAAAGCCAGTCTAATTAGTTATGATTCTTTATATTCAATACAAATAGCACTTGTCCTTGTGTGAAAAAGCACTACACGAATTCCCTTAAGCCTTCGTCCTTTATGGGCATGCACTTTCTGTGCTTGCCGCAACGTTGGCATTAAGATTTTAGTCTTTTTTCATATTTCTTATGTTTGGCTCAAATGCATAACTGAATTCCATGCTTCTTTGCTACAGAAAGCAAAGGATCTGCTTTGGAATGAAAACAGTCCTTTCTGAAAGGGTTCAAGAAAACACATTCTTTTGGAAAATGAATAAATAACCTGAAAACTCTCCACAATTGCACATTATTAAGTCAATCAGGCTTATTAAGATTCATAAAGGAATTAGAAGTATTAGACTGCAATCTTTTGTCAGTTACTTGTGCCTGTCTTCACATTAAAGTCAATAGGAAATGTAAGCTTTTGGCCCTGGGCAAAATGTGGCCCATTTTGAATAAGAATAGCATCTGCAATTATACTAGCTGAGATAAAAATTAAAAGGTTCATCAATTCTCATGCTTCAGAGCATAAGATTATAACCAGATGGCGCCAGAAAGTTTCTGCCGGGCATGGGGACTCACTAATGGACAGGTGCATTATGACAATTTCTTTTGGCCTCCCTCCTCATAATGTCTCTCACACACACAGATGTGCCAAACACAGGACATCAAAACAAATGGGACATTAGCATTTTACTAGGTTGAAATCCTCCTATGGCCTAACAATATTGAGACTTAGAGATCCTAGCAGGTGTGGGATAATTCAACAAAAACATTTCAGCACTGCATCCAATTCAACAACAATGATTTATTCTTTGCTTCTAAACTGGCTGTTATTTTTGTCTTTACTTGTGCCCTACTAATTTATTTTAAACTAAATTCACCTTAGGGCATAGTCATATGGGAAAATATTGCTAGTGGAAAAGACAGTCAAGTCATTAGAGCTTGTAAAGCTCTACACCTAGATGTGAAAAATCAATTAATTGATACTTTCCTTTAAATAACCATTGGTTCCTATGCACTCTTTTGGTGCATGAAAAATATAGAAGAAATATACATTCCTTCATATACCCCCAAATTTTCTTTTAAAGTATAAAAAACATCTTTTGTAATCAGATGATTCTGACAAATTTAATAAAAGTCAGAAAGAGTAGACTGAAGCAATCAAGAAGGATCCTGATTATATATATGTGTCTACACATATATGCTCATGTAACTGCATGTAAGGGGGAACTATACCATACTAATTATTCCAAGCCATATTTTATAATTTATTCCTTTTATTCCATGATTCATTTTATTACATGGATTATTTCTAAGAATATATATCTGCTTGGACAGGCTATAGAAATTTAACACAAATTGAATGCCTGATAGTAAACAAAACAATGAGAAAATATAGTTATCCTTCAGAGACAGCAATTCATGTTAAATGAAGTAGACTTGAAATTCCAGGAAGACTAATGTGGGCTTAGTCTACTTAGGATGTATATTACCACGGGGTCATGCACATTTGACCTTGCTGTATGCTTTTATGTATGCTCATTACTCATAAAAACTGTGCTCTTATACATATGATGTGATATGATTTGGGCATATGATTTCTCTAAAAACAAAGTATTACAAAGCATCAATGTTTAACTTTGTTGTTTTGAAATAATTGAAATATTATAATTTTCAAAATTTGTATCATGAAATAACTCATTTCTACCTAGGACAGCGGTTACTACTTGAAACTTTTCCCTTGATAGGAATCCAATGACTTGTGGATTTCAAGGAATACACCTACTTAGCCAGGTGGAGCAATAGTTGAACATGATTGGCTTCTTGTCCTCAATGTGAATATCTCAAATGTCTTTACATATTTCTGTATTTTCTACCATGATGGTCATCTTTATCTGGGCAAATACTTTCTTGTCTTTCCCAACTGGAGATATTTTATATAACAATTGAGCTTTAGTTGCCCTTTTGTTAATTGTAAAATGTAACACTTTCTATCATAAAACACAGAAATTTTTTATTTATGCAGCTCTGTTTGGGTTCACATATTATGAAGTTATACTTTATGTTTTGTTATAGGAGTTCACTGTTCCAACACTCATGTTTTTCACTTGAGTCATTTTAGTTTCCATCATACAATGATACTATAATTAAAATTGACGTTTAATTAAAACCTTTACATTTATTTACATAATATTTACCTTGTTGATTTAACTTTGATATTTCAATGTGTCATATTTGTTTTAAATATTGATTTAGCAATCTATCATATATGCTGTCCTTCACAGCTTCACTTAACTTTCAGAACTTAAAATACTATGTATTCAAATAGCATAACCCTGTGACTTTCTAACACATCTAACTTCTAGGTTTTCACAGTTTTATGTTATACTTTAATAACAATGTCCAATTATAGCCTCAATTATAGTTTTTTCAATTTACATTGTTATGCCATTTTTAAAATATATGAAGTCTCATAATGAAATATCTCGCTAATATTTCATAAAAACCCAATTTTCACAAGGTATCTAGATAGATAGATCAAATATAATCATAATAGAATCAGAAGACAAAGTTAGAGAAATAGGTCAAACAATAAATGTAGACAATTTTGAAGAAACTAGATTATTTAAATTGGTCAAATCTATTTCCTTAACCTTTATATTCTTTCCAATTCATGAAACTCAGAAAGCTTGCTTATTAGCAGTATCTTGAGGACTGAACATGTGCAGAGATATTTTCTAATAACCTAGATTACACATTATATTCATGTGTTAATAATAAGGTGAATGAAACACATACTACATAGACTATATAGAGATCTTGGCATATTTTATACTTATTTAAGCCTAATAAAAAGTCTATCTTTTTTGAAGTGTTGAAGAACATTTGACTTTGACATAAGTGGAAATAAAATTTACAAACATTCAAAGAAGCAGATTGTCAGGTATGCACGGATCTAAATGGTTAACCTCCATTTTCTGAATAACCAAAATATTACATATTAGTAAAAATAAATACTCCCTATCTTTTAACCTTAATATAATATAATCTGACATATTAAAACACATTGCTGTCGGCACCACAGCACAATAGGCTAATCTTCCACCTGTGGCGCCGGCACACCGGGTTCTAGTCCCGGTCGGGGCGCCAGATTCTGTCCCAGTCATTCCTCTTCCAGGCCAGTTCTCTGCTGTGGCCCGGGAAGGCAGTGGAGCATGGCCCAAGTGCTTGGGCCCTGCACCCACATTGGAGACCAGGAGAAGCACCTGGCTCCTGGCTTCGGATCAGCGCGGTGCGCCAGTCGCAGCGCGCTGGCCACAGCAGCCATTGCGGGGTGAACCAACGGAAAAAGGAAGACCTTCCTCTCTGTCTCTCTCTCTCACTGTCCACTCTGCCTGTCAAAAAAAGAAGAAAAACACATTGCTAATCTCCATTTAGCCTATATTAAATCTCAGTCGCCAATATTGCATAGATATGATCCCAAAATTTTGATATTTTTTCACATAGTTTCATTAAATGTGTATTGATGTACTTGATATAAACTATAGAAGATCATCTGAAAAATAATTATTTTGGGGAGGAACATAACATATTTTTTGTGTTCATAGGTGGCACCTGTTTCACAAGCCTGTAATCTATTTTCCTTGTTAATCTTCAATTGAAGGATTTCCCCAATGAGGCAAAAAAGAAGGTGGCTTGATCAAATCCCATCTTAAATATATACATGGAAAATTTCCTGGAAAATAGGCAAATGATGTAATCTAACAAGACACTGTGTATCTATCAGATGCTTTGAACAGGGTGCAACTAGACTGTCTATGATGACTTACTCTAAACAAACTATAATGTATGATATATGGACTTCTCTTTTTCTCCAACCAAGGTAAAATTAAGCTATATAATAATTGAATATAAAATGGATATAGTTTACACTAAAATTGATTCTCTTTTTTGTTAACCTAGAAACTTTTTATTTAAGGTATACAAACTTCATGTATTTCGTATATACAAATTTAGGAACATAATGATTCTTCTAGCCCACCCCTCCCCCTGCATGCACTCTCACCCTTCCTTGTCCCTCTCCTATACCCATTCTTATTTTTACAAAGATCTATTTTCAATTAACTTTTCTTCTTCTTTTTTAGATTTATTTATTTATTATTTAGATTCATTTACTTAATTGAAAGGCAGAGTTACAGAGAGAGGAGACAGAGAGAAAGGTCTTCCATCTGCTGGTTCACTCCCCAAATGACCGCAACAGCCGGAGCACCACCGATCTGAAGCCAGGAGCCAGGAGCTTCTTCTTGGTCTCCCATATGGGTGCAGGGTCCCAAGGACTTGGGCCATCTTCTACTGCTTTCCTAGGCCATAGCAGAGAACTAGGTTGGAAATGGAGCAGCTGGGACTCGAACCGGCATCCATATGGGATGGTGGCACTGCAGGCGCCAGCTTCACCCGCTACACCACAGTGCCCACAGCTGTACTTCATTTTTAAAGCAGGAGGAACTAGTGAGGAGATCTCACTTATGGCGGACTTGAGTTCAGGTGAGAGGTTAACTCTGGCGAGAGCAGCATGGGCTGGTCCGGGTCAGGCAGAATCAGGGCTCTGGAGTTGCAGACCATGATCACTGCATGGCCTGGGCACTGGTAATGACTTCCTGCACCGGATATTTTTGCTTTGTACACTTTAGTCAAGGTAGCATTGACATTTTGATAAGTGAGTTAATTGACAGTTCCACAAGGAGCTAGAATCAGGAACTGCGGTCAGGAATCGCACCCTCGTGCTCCTCTTGGCGACAATTTAAAGGCTGGGCTAAATCCCGGCTGCCTGTTCTCTGCAATTAACTTTATGTGGTGGAATGAGAAGGCCATGCCAAGGTGGCCACTGGCAAGCGAGTGTCAGTTACTCAGGAATGGCTTTGAAGCCCACCTGGCAACGGAGCCTGCCTGGCAACAGGCTGTGATTGGTTGGGGCATAGACCGCCCCTTGACCAGATTGGCTGGTCTTGGCTATATAAGATGTGGTTCCAACTAATAAACGAGTCTGCGGGCTGCTCGCCTCAAGCCTGCTTTCACCCGACTCCCAGGGTCTGTGCGGTGACTCCGCGCCTCTTGCCCCCACCATGCTGCTCCTCTCAGAAATGAATCCACTGTTGGCCGGCGCCGCGGCTCAATAGGCTAATCCTCCGCCTGCGGCGCCGGCACACCGGGTTCTAGTCCCGGTCGGGGCGCCGGATTCTGTCCCGGTTGCCCCTCTTCCAGGCCAGCTCTCTGCTGTGGCCAGGGAGTGCAGTGGAGGATGGCCCAAGTGCTTGGGCCCTGCACCCCATGGGAGACCAGGAAAAGCACCTGGCTCCTGGCTCCTGCCACCGGATCGCGCGGTGCGCCGGCCGCAGCGCGCCGGCCGCGGCGGCCATTGGAGGGTAAACCAACGGCAAAGGAAGACCTTTCTCTCTGTCTCTCTCTCTCACTGTCCACTCTGCCCGTCAAAAAAAAAAAAAAATAATAATCCACTGCAACATTGTTGAGAAATCAATGGCAACAACTTTATACACATACAATTAACTATACACTAAGTAAAGAGTAAATAGTATGAAGGGGAAAAAAAAAAAAAAAACCTGTTCCTCAACAGATGAGACAAGGGCTGTTCAAAATCATCACATGTCAAAGTGTCGATTTCACTTCTATAGATTACCTTTTAGTTACTCTTAAAATTGACTCTCTTTTGCACTTGTAAAGTAGTCACAGTCAGGACTTGGACACCTCATATGTTGTACTTTCTCTACAAATGCCGTGAGAAAGGATATTGGGGACAGGGCGCATTAGCAATGGAAGAACTCTCCCTGATGCATTTGTGCCTCAGTATTACCTATGTCTTTTAAATTACTAGTGAATTACTTACATGATACCTGATTTATGTGACTATGATTTGAAATAATTTATTTTATCTTTTTAAAAAAATCTGCTTAAGGTTTGCAAATTTCGTGTATTTCACAGATATAGATATACAGATTTACGAACATAGTGATACTTCTCACCTGACCCTCCATCCCACCCATGCTCCTACCCTTCTACCTCCCTCTTCTCCTAATCACTCTCTCAATTTTTACAGTGATCTACTTTCAGATTACCTTATACTCATAAGATTAACCCTATACTAAGTAAAGAGTTAAACAAATATGAGAAAAAGAAACAACTGCTCAAGACTGTAAGTAATCATCAAAACTCAAAATGTCAGTTGCACTCCTAATATTACATTTTGGTACTGTATTAGTTACCACTGGTCAGGGTGAAACATACGGTATTCGTCTTTTGGGGACGGGTGCATTTCACTAAATATAATGATTTCCAGTTGCATCCATTTTGTTGGAAAACATAGGATTTTTTTTTTTTTTTTTTTTTTTACTGCTGAGTAGTAATCCATAGTGTGTGTGTGTGTGTGTGTGTGTGTGTGTATCACAATTTCTTTATCCAATCTTCAGTTGGTGGACATCTGGGTTGATTACATATCTTAGCTATTGTGAATTGAGCTGAAATAAACATGGGGGTATAGATCACTCTTTCATAAAGTGATTTCATTTCATTTGGGTAAATTCTCGGGAGTGGGATGGCTTGATAATATGATATGTCTATATTCAGATTTCTGAGGAAGCTCCATACTATTTTCTACAGTGGCTGCACCAGTTTATATTATTTTTGTTTTGAATTTCCTTTGTACTTTTTCTGGGAGGTTTTCTGCCTTCACATTCTTTCATTACGCTGATTATTGTTTTCTGTTTCTGTGTGTAGCAGGTCCTTTGGTATCATTTCTAAGACTGACTGGGTGTTGGCAAATTCTTTCAATTTCAGTTTGTTTTGGAAGGTCTTCATTTATAAATGAGAGCTTAGCTGGGTACAGTATCCTGGGATGACATTTTTGTTTTCTTTAAGACCTGGACTATGTCTCTCCATCCTCTGTTAGCCTGCTGAGTTTCTGATGAGAAATCAGCTGTCAATGAAATCGGAGATCCCTTGAAGGTCATCTAGCATTTCTCTCATGCACATTTTAGGATCTTTTCTTTATGTTTTACTTGTGAAAGTTTGACTAAAATGCATCATGTTGAAAATTTTTCTGATCATTTCTATTAGGAATCCTATTTGTTTACTATACTTAGCTATCCGTATCTTTCTACAAATTAGGGAAATTGTCTGCTATTATTTCACTGAATATGTTTTCTAATCCAGTATGTCTTTCTAAATCTTCTATGAGGCTGTGCTAGTTTATATTCCCACCAACAGTGGATTACAGTATCTTTTTTCCTACATCCTTGCCAGTATTTATTGTTTGTTCATTTCTATATGAGAACCATTCTAACTGGAATGAGGTGAAACCACATTGTGGCTTTGATTTACATTTCCCTGATAGCTAGTAATCCCAAGCATGTTTTCATGTTCTGTTGACCATTTACATTTCCTTTTTTGAAAAATGTCTGCTGAAGTTCATTGCCTATTTATTTATTGGATTGTTGTTTTTGTTGTTGAGTTTCTAGAGCTCTTTATAGCTTCTGGATAGCAATCCTTTATCAGTTTCATAGTTTGCAAATATTTTCCCCATTCTGACAGTAGCCTCTCCACCTTTCTGTGTTTCTTTTGCAGTGCAGATCCTTCTCAGTTTGATGTAATCACATTTGTCTATTTTGGGTTTGATTGCTTTTGTTTCTGGTGTCTTTCCAAGGAATCTTTACCTATGTCAATGAATTGCAATTTCTCCAAAGATCTCCTTTGGTAATTTGTTGATACCAGGTCATAGATTTAGATCCTTGAAGCAATTTGAGTTGATTTTTAAGATGTAAGATAGTGGTCTTTTTTCATACTTCTGTAGGTAGAGATCCAATTTTCCAAGCACCGTTTGTTGAATAGACTGTCCTTTCTCCAGGGATTTATTTTAGTTTGTCCAAGATTAGTTGCTTGTAGATAAGTGGATTGATTTCTCAATTGCTGTACTTTCTAACAAGAAAAAAAGTGTAATGATCACAAAGCGGCAAGTTCTAGGTGTATGGACATAAAAGTAATCTATGATGAATTTAATTAAAAATTAATTAATTTCCAATTAACTGAACCCCACATATTTTGATTAAGCATGTTCAATGGAACAAGCATTGCATTAACTGTTAAGGGAGAGATGAGAATATATACAAATGCAGTCTCTGCTTCTCACACATTTTTTTTAAAAGATTTATCTATTTATTTGAAAGAGAGAGAGAGAGAGAGAGAGAGAGAGGTCTTCCATCCACTGCTTCAATCCGCCAGATGGCTGCAACAGCCAGCACTATGCTAATCTGAAGTCAGGAGTCAGAGCCTCCTCTGGGTCTCCTACATGGAGGCAGGGGCCCAAGGACTGGGGCCATCACTACTGTTTCCCCAGGCCATAGCAGAGAGCTTGATCGGAAGTGGAGCAGCTGGGACTTGAAATGGTGCCTATATGGAATGCCAATACTGTAGGCAACAGCTTTACCTATTATGCCACAGTGCTGGCCCCCTCATACATTTAAAATCCGATTAAAGATGGCCTATGTAGCTGGCAAAATCATGCAAAAAGTAGATTTTACAATAAAAATACTACTGAAGTCCCATAAAGGGAATGTTTCATTAGAGGACAATTCAATTTGCCTTTTAGAAAATCTTTGTTTATTTGAAAGGCAGAGCTATAGACAAGGAGGGTGAAACAGGGAGAAAGAATTCTTCCATAGGCTGCTCATTCCCAAATGCCTGCCACAGCTGGGGCTGGGCCAGGCTGAATCCAGTACCCAAGAGCTCCATCTGAGTCTCAAAGAGGTGAGCCCCAAACACTTGGACCATTCTCTGCTGCTCTCCCAGGAACATTAGCAAGAAGGTAGATTAGAAGCAGAGCAGTCAGAAAATGAAAGGATGCTTCAATGCCGAAAGCTGGTGATGAAAATGGGCAGCTGAACTCACTGTGTCACAACACTGTTCCCCAATTCACTTTCTAATTTCATTGAAATTTGCTTCTATATGTAATAATTTTGGAACTTTTAAATCTAAAAATAAGTAATATCAAGTATATTTTTATTACATCCATTTGCGTTGTTTCTGGGAAGAGATCAATTATGACATGGAATAAACTGTTGTCATGCAACAGGTCAGAATCAATATTTAAATCATTCAAATTATTCTTGCAGTTAAATACATTGTCATATTATTAGTTAAATAGCTCACTTTTATTTCAACAAAAAGTGCAATCAGATGCAGAGATATTGTAATATAAAGATACAATCCAATCTGTAATCCTGATATAAATTAGGATACTTCATATTTCAAAAATTTAATTCAAAATAGATGAGATTTCATAAAAGATATTTATTGGCCTAAGTTATCATAAAAAATCCTGAGGGAGGTACATATTTTGAGTAGGCTTGATTTCAGTATTTCATCCACATCATCAAGGTCTCACTGTCTCTTGGTCTCTCTGTTCTGCCTCCTTCAAATAGGCTTTAAGATAAGATTATCTTTCTTCAAGATGATAATATATATGCTTGAGTGTTTTCACTATATCTCAGAAGAACATATAGTAGTTTTGAGGCACTTGGACAATAAATTACCATTTTCCCATTTGAGTTATATCACTTCATAGATTTAGGTTTAAATGACCCCAACAAATCATTGTAAAATAGCTAGAATCACTAGAATTAATTCTTGGAGATAGGAATATAACTAAATCTTCTCTCCCTCTATTGCCACAGCACCATTGCATAATCATCTAAATAAAATTGATCTCAATAAAACTGATGTCTTCCTTAAAAATGATGGGTTGAGTCACTCATTCATTCCGTTAGTGGGAAAAATATTAGACAACTTAGTACCTCGCACTCTATACAGATACTAGAAGACTGAAGACTATTCTTCATATTTAATAAGAAGACATAGTACTGGGGTAAGCCTTGAGACAAAGACAGTCAAATTTTGGTAAATATCACATTTAACAGAAAATCAGAGAAATAAATGGAGCATGAGGGGAAACACAATGCATAAGTTAATTGCGATAAAACAGAGTTCTGGTGCTGATACAGTGGTGAAGTTGTTAAGCCAGCACCCACAATGGCCACATCCCTTATGAGCATTCCTTGTTCCACTTCTGATCCAGTTTCTTGCTAATACACCTGAGAAAATAATAGATGATGGCTGAAGAACTTGGGCCCCTGCCACTCAAATGGCAGACTCCGGATGGAACTCCTGTTTTCTGGGTTCAGTCTGGCTCAGCTCTGGTTCTTGTGGCTTTCGGGGAGTGAACTAGAAGGTGGAAGACATCTCTCTGTCTTCTCTGATTCTCTCTCTGTTGCTATCTCTCTCTGTCTCTGTCTCTGTCTCTCTCTTTCTCCCTCCATCCCCCAGTGTGTGTGTGTCTATTACTTTCCCTGTCAAATAAATAATTAAAAAAATAGAAAACAGAGTTATGTCTATAAAACAGGAACATAAAGTTTGAAGAGTAACATCAGAAGTGATGAATAGATCAGAAGTGTAAAGCAATAAACAATCAGAAATCACAGTATTATTGAAATTGTTGGTGCTGGCATTGTGGCATTGCTAATAAAGTTGCAGCCTGCCACACCGTTGTCCCATGTGGGTGCTGGTTCATGTCCCAGCTGCTCCACTTACAATCCAGCTCCCTTATAATGGTCTAGGAAAAGCAGCAGAAGATGGCCCAAGTGTTTGGATCCTGGCCAAGCACATGGGAGACCAGGATGAAGCTCCTGGCTCTTAGTGTCTGTCTGGACCAGGTCCGGCCATTGCAGCCATGTAGGGAGTGAACCAGAGAGTAGAAAATCGCTCTTTCTTTTTTTCTCTGTCCCTCTCTCTAGCTCTTTCAAATAGATAGATAAATCTGTTCAAAAATGAAAATAACTGGGTTTGATTTGTTGTTATTGTTTTTATTGTTGTCTTTGACTTTCTTGAGAAGAATGTTTTCCAAATGGTTGAAGCAGCAGCTATGTTTCAGTGGGTCATGAAGTGGTTGAGAGGTGAGAAGAAATAGACTGAGAATATGGTCTTAATTCAAGAAAAACGGATGAGATGGAAACAATGAGACATCACTTCAGGCATAGCCAGCAATAAAGAGGAAAAACATGTGTCTTTTTATTTGTTCATGGAGATGAACCATTCATTTGATCCTTTGAAGTTGTTAGGAAATAAAATAATTCATGTAGCAAAGTCAGTAAAGATAGAAAGAATATAGATAATCCATACAAGTAGAAAAATTTTTCCCAAGAAAAATAGCTTTTCCCCTTATGGAAACTGCATAAAAAGCATAAAGGGGAGTACTGGAACTATTAAATAAGGATAGTGTAAGGAATTGGGAATAATTTTCAAGGATATTTTATTACCACGATTCACTGAAAATGAATAAGATGCCAGAAACTTAAGTAGACATTTTAGAAAATTAGATATATCTGTTAGATATATCTAACAGATATATAAAGAACTTTCAATCCTACAGCTAAAGATTTTACATTCTTCTCAGCAGTACATGGAACCTTCTCTAGGATTGACCACATACTAGGACATAGCGAGTCTCAGCAAATTCAAAAGAATTAGAATCATACCATGCAGCTTCTCAAACCATAAAGGAATGAAGTTGGAAATTAGCAACTCAGGAATCCCTAGAGCATACGCAAACACATGGAGATTGAACAACATGCTCCTGAATGAACAATGGGTCATAGAAGAAATTAAACAAGAAATCAAAAATTTTCTGGAAGTAAATGAGGATAACAGCACAACATACCAAAACTTATGGGACGCAGCAAAAGCAGTGTTAAGAGGAAAGTTTGTGCCTACATCAAGAAATTGGAAAGGCACCACATACATGAGCTTTCAATTCACCTCAAGGATCTAGAAAACCTACAGCAAACCAGACCCAAATCTAGTAGGAGAAGAGAAATAATTAAATAGAGAAGAAATCAACAGGATTGAATCCAAAAAAAAAAAAAAAAATTACAAAAAATTAGCCAAACGAGGAGCTGGTTTTTTGAAAAAAAAATAAACAAATTTGACACCCCATTGGCCCAACTAACTAAAAAAAGAAGAGAAAAGACCCAAATCAATAAAATCAGAAATGAAAAAGGAAACGTAACAACAGACACCACAGAAATAAAAAAGAATCATCAGAAATTACTACAAGGACTTGTATGCCAGCAAACAGGGAAACTTATCAGAAATGGATAGATTCCTGGACACATGCAACCTACCTAAAGTGAACCAGGAAGACATGGAAACCTAAACAGACCCATAACTGAGACAGAAATTGAAACAGTAATAAAGGCCCTCCCAACAAAGAAAAGCCCAGGACCAGATGGATTCACTGCTGAATTCTACCAGACATTTAAAGAAGAACTGACTCCAATTCTTCTCAAACTATTCAGAACAATCAAAGAACAGGGAGTGCTCCCAAATTCGTTCTATGAAGCCAGCATCACCTTAATTCCTAAGCCGGAAAAAGATGCAACATTGAAAGAGAATTACAGACCAATATCCCTGATGAACATAGATGCAAAAATCCTTAATAAAATTCTCGCCAATAGAATGCAACAACACATCAGAAAGATCATCCACCCAGACCAAGTGGGATTTATCCCTGGTATGCAGGGATGGTTCAATGTGCACAAAATAATCAATGTGATACATCACAAACAGACTGCAGAAGAAAAACCATATGATTATCTCAATAGACGCCGAGAAAGCATTTGATAAAATACAACACCCTTTCATGATGAAAACTCTAAGAAAACTGGGTTTGGAAGGAACATTCCTCAATACAATCAAAGCGATCTATGAAAAACCCACAGCCAACATCCTATTGAATGGGGAAAAGCTGGAAGCATTTCCACTGAGATCTGGTACCAGACAGGGATGCCCACTCTCACGACTGCTATTCAATATACCTTGGAATAAACTTAACCAAGGACGTTCAAGATCTCTACAATGAAAATTACAAAACCTTAAAGAAAGAAATAGAAGTGGATACAAAAAAATGGAAAAATCTTCCATGCTCATGGATTGGAAGAATCAATATCATCAAAATGTCCATTCTCCCAAAAGCAATTTATAGATTCAATGCAATCCCAATCAACATACCGAAGACCTTTTTCTCAGATCTGGAAAAAATGATTCTGAAATTCATATGGAGGCACAAGAGACCTCAAAAAGCTAAAGCAATCTTGTACAACAGAAACAAAGCCGGAGGCATCATAATACCAGATTTCAGGACATACTACAGGGCAGTTGTAATCAAAACAGCATGCTACTGGTACAGAAACAGATGGATAGACCAATGGAACAGAATTGAAACACCAGAAATCAATCCAAACATCTACAGCCAACTCATATTTGATCAAGGATCTAAAACCAATTCCTGGAGCAAGGACAGTCTATTCAATAAATGGTGCTGGGAAAACTGGATTTCCACATGCAGAAGCATGAAGCAAGACCCCTACCTTACAGCTTACACAAAAATCCACTCAACATGGATTAAATACCTAAATCTACGACCTGACACCATCAAGTTATTAAAGAACATTGGAGAAACCCTTCAAGATATTGGCACAGGCAAAGAATTTCTGGAAAAGACCCGGGAGGCACAGGCAGTCAAAGCCAAAATCAACTATTCGGATTGCATCAAATTGAGAAGTTTCTGTACTGCAAAAGAAACAGTCAGGAAAGTGAATAGACAACCGACAGAATGGGAAAAAAAATATTTGCAAACTATGCAACAGATAAAGGGTTAATAACCAGAATCTACAAAGAGATCAAGAAACTCCACAAAAACAAAACCAACAACCCACTTAAGAGATGGGCCAAGGACCTCAATAGACATTTTTCAAAAGAGGAAATCGAAATGGCCAACAGGCACATGAAAAAATGTTCAAGGTCACTAGCAATCAGGGAAATGCAAATCAAAACCACAATGAGGTTTCACCTCACCCGGGTTAGAATGGCTCACATTCAGAAACCTACCAACAACAGATGCTGGCGAGGATGTGGGGAAAAAGGGACACTAACCCACTGTTGGTGGGAATGTAAACTGGTAAATCACTATGGAAGTCAGTCTGGAGATTCCTCAGAAACCTGAATATAGCCCTACCGTTCGACCCAGCCATCCCATTCCTTGGAATTTAGCCCAAGGAATCTAAATTGGCAAACAAAAAAGCTGTCTGCACCCTAATGTTTATTGCAGCAAAATTCACAATAGCCAAGACCTGGAACCAACCTAAATGCCCATCAGCGGTAGACTGGATAAAGGAATTATGGGATATGTACTCTTTAGAATACTATACCGCAGTAAGAAACAATGAAATCCAGTCATTTGAAACAACATGGAGGAATCTGGAACACATCATGCTGAGTGAAGTAAGCCAGTCGCAAAGGGACAAATACCATATGTTCTCCCTGATCGGTGACAACTGACTGAACACCAAAAAGGAAACCTCTTGAAGTGAAATGGACACTATGAGAAACGGTGACTTGATCAGCATAGCCCTGACTGTTAATGATCAACTTAATACATTATCCCTCTTAGTAGTTTTTTTGTCTGTTCTACTTAATATGACTGGTTTAATTCTGTAATTAATACACAGTTATTCTTAAGTGTTGAAATTTAACTGAAAAGTGATCCCTGTTAAACATAAGAGTGGGAATAAGAGAGGGAAGAGATGTACAATTTGGGACATGCTCAAGATGATTTGCCCCAAATGATAGAGTTAGAAACATACCAGGGGACTCCAATTTAATCCCATCAAGGTGGCATGTACCAATGCCATCTCACTAGTCCAAGTGATCAATTTCAGTTCACAATTGATCATAATGAAAGGACTAAGAGTCAAAGGGAGCACATAAACAAGTCTAGTACCTGCTAATACTAACTGATAGAATAAATAAAGGGGAGAGTGATCCAACATGGGAAGCAAGATACTCAGCAGACTCATAGAATGGTGGATGTCCTAAACAGCACTCTGGCCTCAGAATCAGCCCTTAAGGCATTCGGATCTGGCTGAAAAGCCCATGAGAGTATTTCAGGCATGGAAAGCCAAGACACTCTGGCAAAATAAATAAATAAATAAATAACCTAAACGAAAGATCTCTGTGAGTGAGATCCCAGTGGAAAGAACAGGTCTTCAAAGAAGGAGGTACCTTTCTCTGAAGGGAGGAGAGAACCTCCACTTTGACTATGACCTTGTCTGAACAAGATAAGAGTCGGAGAACTCAAGGGGATTCCATAGCATTGGAAACTCATGACTGGTGCATAGGGAGATTACTGATGCCATAGACAGGAGTGTCAATTGGTAAAGTCAACAACAGGAGTCACTGTGCACTTACTCCTCATGTAGGATCTCTATCCTTAATGTGCTGTACATTGAGACTTAATGCTATAACGAGCACTCAAACAGTATATTTCACTTTGTGTTTCTATGGGGGTGCAAACTGTTGAAATCTTTACTTAATGTATACTAAACTGATCTTCTGTTAAAAAAAAAAAAGAAAAAACAAAAAAACAAGAAATTATCAATTCCCAACTTGACTCTCACTGGGTTTAAACATGACAATAGGTCTGATCTGATTTCATCATCATTTAAAATATCATCTATTATTTTTCACTTTATGTTTCTGTGTGGGAGCAAACTGTTGAAATATTTACTTAATGTATACTAAACTGATCTTCTGTATATAAAGAGAATCGAAAATGAATCTTGATGTGAATGGAAGGGGAGAGGGAGTGGGAAAGGGGAGGGTTGCGGGTGGGAGGGACGTTATGAGGGGGGGAAGCCATTGTAATCCATAAGCCGTACTTTGGGAATTTATATTCATTAAATACTAGTTAAAAATAAATAAATAAATAAATCTTAAAAAAAAAAAGAAAATGAGATAAATGTTTCAGAATTTCAAAATAGAAAAAGTCTAACATACTAAACCCTGTGGAGGTATCATATGAATTCCCTGCTTATTGAAGGATTTTCAACTGCTAGAGCCAACAAATGGTCAAAAATAAAACAGCTAACTCTCACAAAGGCTTTAATATTTGTCAAAAAATTAATAATGCTTTAAATTAGTTATTTTTATTCTTATTTCTTTTTTAAAAATTATTTATTTGAAAGTCAGAATTATAGAGGGAGAGAAGGAAAGATAGAGAGTATCCTCCATCTGCTGGTTCACTCTCCAAAAGGCCACAACAGTTGGACCTGGGCCAGTCAGAACTCCGGAGCCTGGAGCTTTATCAACTCTCCAATGTGGGTATATAGGCTCAAACACTTGGGCCATCTTCTGCTACTTTTCCCAGGCCATCAGCAGGTAACTGGATTGGAAGTGGGCAGCTGGGACACAAACTGGCACCCATATAAGAGATAACGGGTGTCTACCTGCTATACCTCAACGCTGGCACCTATTCTTCTTTTATTTGCTTCCTTATTGTTTTATAAGTGAGGAAAGAAAAGACACACAAAATTTAATAATTTTCTCAAAATTATACTAAGACAAAACCAAGATTTAAAATCAGGAAATCCATCTCTAGAGTTCATGCTTTTAACCAGTACACCCCTCACCACCCAACCTCCTTACCCTGTCTCAATAACTGCTTAAGGAAACGAAACACTTGCTTGAAATGTAAGGAATTGCTTTTCATGAACATTTTTAATTATTTATTTCCACTTTACTTAGAAAACAAGCACATGCACACAGAGGAGAGAGGAGACAGAGAGAGAGAGAGAGAGAGCAGAGTGAGAGATCTCTTAACTGCTGGATCATTCCCCAGTTGCCCATAGCAACCAGGGCCAGGTCAAGCCCGAAGCCAGTAGCCCAGAACTCAAACTGGGTCTCCCACATGGGTACAGGGAACTGCTGCTTCCCAGGTTGCACTTTAGCAGGAAGCTGGAATTTGGAGCAGACGCAACTTGAATCTAGTCACTCCAATGCAGAATGTGGGTATGTTAATGGCATCTTATCCTTTAGGCGCAACAGCTTCTTTAGTAATCCTTCAAATGATTATAGTGACAAAGAATAAGTTTACTTCTTTTGTAAGAAAACTTTAAAGACAGATATCCAGTAATTCTTTATTTTTGTTTGGCACGTGAAGTACAGTCATTTGTTCTAGCAGGATTTTGATGCTACAACAAAGCACATTGAACAGTAACACTGTGACCTGAGGAGAGTCAATACTTCACATACAGAAACCTGATCTGGAAACATTATATGATTGATCTTAATCTTTTCAGGCTCAATTTCTTCATTCTTATGTAAGAATTATAAATATGAAATACATCAGTGATTTCCTATCAGATAGAAACATTGATCTCATTATTTCTAGCTAACAGTGTCAATTCACCACAGTAGAGATGGAATATAAGAAATACATTGTTAGTCTCTGTCATATCTAAAGTTTAGTTAAGCATGGATTGTTACTTTTTTTTTTTTTTTTTGACAGGCAGAGTGGACAGTGAGAGAGAGAGAGACAGAGAGACAGAGAGAAAGGTCTTCCTTTTGCCATTGGTTCACACCCACCCCCACAATGGCCGCCGCGGCCGTGCTGGTGCACTGTGGCCAGTGCACCGCACCGATCTGAAGCCAGGAGCCAGGTGCTTCTCCTGGTCTCCCATGGAGTGCAGGGCCCAAGCACTTGGGCCTTCCTCCACTGCCTTCCCAGGCCACAGCAGAGAGCTGGCCTGGAAGAGGGGCAACTGAGACAGAATCCGGCGCCCCGACGGGGACTAGAACCCAGTGTGCCGGCGCCACAGGCACACCAATTGAGCCGCGGCGCTGGCCGGATTGTTACTCTTGAGAGAGCTTCTTCTAATAGGAGTGTTTTGGGGGGGGGGGGGGGGGCACCTGAAAAAGATGCTATTGTCCCCTTTCTGCTGTGTGTTGGGCCTTTTGTGGTTTTTATGTTGGATGTTACTGAAGCCTTGTATGAATAGTAGGAGACACTATTTTTAATTTTCTATATATTTGAAAGCCAATGAATCAGAAGGAGAGAGATTTCATTTTCAGATTAATTTAACAAATACCCACAAAAGCTGGATCTGTTCCAGACTGAAGCCAGGAGATTGAAATAAAATCCATGTCTTCCACATGGGTATCAGGGACTCAGTAACTTAAATCAACGCCTGCTACCTCCCAGGGTCTGCATTAGAAGGAAACTGGGATTGGGAGCACAGCAGGACTCAAACCCGGATACTTTGATATAGGATGTGGTCATCCCAAGTGATATTCTAACAGCTGTACCAAGGACATAATATTGATATATTGTAAATAGAAAATTGAAAACGATCTTCAACTACCTACCTGTAGACATAATATTTAGTGAAAAAACAGTATATCATATTAAACAATCCACTTTCAGTGCTGTATTTTATTACAAATAAGTATTACCAATGAAACTAGTTGATGCAAAAGGGAAAATAACCTACACTGATACTGCATAGTAGATATCCATTTCATAAAATAATTTTTATCTGTTTGATATGATTTAGAATTAAATGCAAATTGTAAATGTATGCTATGTGTAATATTATTCATTTTACCAGAATCCATATTTGTATTAGTTTTACCTATAATTAAATGGTGAAATTTGGGTTTTAAAGTAATCAAAGCATATTTTTGGCTGATATTAAGATTGTTCTCCATTCGGGAAAAAATCAAGATGTTCTTGAGGAAAAGTGTTAATGGTTATATAAATTTAGAAGAAGAGTTTCATCAAACAGTAAGACTTTTCATCAAATCTAAGAGTATATAGATAGCTACTTTAAAAATATTACAAAATATTGGGCCTGTGCCGCGGCTTACTAGGCTAATTCTCCGCCTTGCGGCGCCGGCACACCAGGTTCTAGTCCGGGTCAAGGCACCCGATTCTGTCCCGGTTGTCCCTCTTCCAGGCCAGCTCTCTGCTGTGGCCAGGGAGTGCAGTGGAGGATGGCCCAAGTACTTGGGCCCTGCACCCCATGGGAGACCAGGATAAGTACCTGGCTCCTGCTTTCGGATCTGGGCGGTGCGCTGGCCGCAGCAGCCATTGGAGGGTGAACCAACGGAAAAGGAAGATCTTCCTCTCTGTCTCTCTCTCTCACTGTCCACTCTGCCTGTCAAAAATAAATAAATAAAAAATAAAAAATTACAAAATATGTTTTTTTATTTCTAATAGCATAATATGACATTACTTTTTTCCAAAATATGACAATATATTTTGGATACTTTGAATCTTAGAATAAAAGAAAATGTGTCATTTATCACTCATGTTTACTATGTGATTTAAATTGTGTTATATGTATAGAAGATCAAATATCACTTTTTTAGCATTTCATCTTACATGTTAAGTACACACTTAAGCAATTAACAATGACACTTTTGCTCAATAGTTTGAAGTGGGAAATTAGAATATGTTTAAAGGCTCTGTGCAACACAACTACTTTTTAATGTTCCAACTTCAACTATAGATCTTTAGATAAGCAGAATAAATGGGATATTTGAGGACTGAAGTCTACTTGTAGGGAGATGTTCTATTAATCATTTTAAGGAAACTGAGTACTTTCTCAACACATATTGGTAACAACACAGTGCAGCTGCAAATATAAATGCATTCTTCTACCCAATATGGAGAGTCAGCTTTACTTTCTTTCTCAAAAGCTCTTTGTAACCTGGGGTTTAACTTATAGAAACTGGCTCATGCTTCTGTAAATCTGGTAGTTATTATCGAATCAACCAAGTTAAGTATGATGTTTCCTTTTAACACTAAACATTTGTTTGCATTGAGAGGTTGTAATTCTACTCTTGTGATAATGATAATTAAAGTGGCTTCCCTCTAATTTAGCTCACATGTGCCCTTACTCCATGCTGAGTAATTTAGTAAAATTTAGTAAGATATGATACAAAAATCTTTTTAAAATGTTCATAATTGAATATTAAGAATAATTGCAAGCACACATATTGCTGAACAACAAGAAATGGATGGGCAATTTAAAAATATATTTTTGATCCATGTAAGTTAAATCCATATATGTGGAATGCATGGAAATGGTCCAACTATATTTTTAAAAAAACTTGAAAATATGGTAGCAAAGAAATATCTTAACTTTCTGGGCCAGCGCCGTGGCTCACTTGGCTAATCCTCCGCCTATGGCGCCGGCATCCCATATGGGCACCAGGTTCTAGTCCCGGCTGTTCCTCTTCCAGTCCAGCTCTCTGCTGTGGCCCGGAAGGGCAGTGGAGGATGGCCCAAGTGCTTGGGCCCTGCACCCGCACGGGAGACCAGGAGGAAGCACCTGGCTCCTGGCTTCGGATCAGCACAGCATGCCGGCCATAGTGGCCATTTGGTGAGTGAACCAATGGAAGGGAGACTTTTCTCTCTGTCTATCTCTCTCTCACTGTCTAACTCTATCTGTCAAATAAATAAAAAGAATTTAAAAAAAGAAATATCTTAACTTTCATGTTCATTGCAATATTATTCAAAATAATTTGAATATAAACATAATCCAAATGTCCTTCAACAGATAAGTGAATGAATGTTATTTGTATATAAAGAAATGTTATTCATCTGTAACAGGAGGAAATTCTGTCATTTGTGACAACATGGAACTGAAGGACATTGTGCTTACTAAAATAACCAAGACAAAAAAAGACAAATGCTCCATGATATCATTTACAGATGATCCATAAAATAGAAACAGAGAATAGAATAATGGTTGCCGGAGACTGGGAGGGAAGAGGAAAAAAATGGGATGATATTGGACAAAAGGTACAAAGTTTCAGTTATGTTAGATGAATCAATTCTGGATATCCAATATAAACTAAGTGACAAAGAGTTAATCATATTGTACCATATACATGAAATTTGTTAAGATAGATCTTAAACTGAATATTTTCATCATACACCCAAATGGTAACTATGAAGAAGTGATATTATGTTATTTTTTATATTCATTTATTTATTTATTTGAAAGGCAGACTTACAGAGAGGCAGAGGCAGAGTGAGAGAGGGGTCTTCCATCTGCTGGTTCACTCCTCAAATGACTGCAATAGTCAAAGCTGGGCTGATCCAAAGCCAGGA